>NC_057945.1:11393869-11446369 GCF_018555375.3 Anguilla rostrata | reverse complement strand
TTCACTGGACTGACGACATGTCAAGGATTGGGAGTACAATACACGTGATATTGATATCTTCTATCAACATTACACATTTAGAAATAAACAATAAATTAGTGGATTGGTAGCTTAAACTAGTGCATAAACAACTAACAAAATGATAACAAAAAACAATACACACTGGCAGCTCACTGGGACCACCACTGGACACCGCTGAAATACTACTAAGTTGATTGATGGATGCTTCTTCCCACATCACTGGCTCCGCCCCCTCCCAATTCACACTCCGCCTTCCCATGTAAGCCTGCACACCTGTGCCTGCTGTGTTCCCCTTTCATTGGGTAGAAAGTTGACAAATGATTTATACCATCAGTACACACACAAGGGTTTTCATTGGTTCTTTTGTGTCTGGTGTGGGTGTTAGTGCCTCAGTTTGACTGCTTTTTTGCAGTGCACGTAAAGGAAGTTTGGTTCCGTTTCATGAATTCTTTTTTGTTTGACCCTTGTTGTCTGTACTCCAGTTTTGGAATTTTAACCTTCTTTGCTTGTTCGAATGCCTGATAATGTGCTTTAACTGAAGCCTGTTAAATAAAAAATATATATCTTTACTCCGTCCTGTGCTTCCAGTTAACAGCTGGATAGACACTGACGCCCTGTGCGTGTCAGACAGGCTTTACAGAGAGCCAGAGCTTGTAGGCCCACTACACAGATACATGCTCAATGTACGGAGTAAAAGAGTGATAGAACAAGAGAGACTAAGGGGGAGGAGAAAATGATAGATTTTCATAATAGAGAGGAAGTGAGATGGTACCAGGCTACAGAATGTTAAAGGCAAGGGGAGGGGCTTAGAGATCGCTGCCGTTCCCGTCTGGGAGGAAGTGGGTTTGAGGCTGGCGACTGAGCGGCAGACAAGAAATAGGCCAGCGCTGCGCAGGCACCGATTCCAGCCTCCATAGCAACACGCGCTGGGATGCTGTACATCGGCAGCGTTCACGGCGAAGGTACTGTCGCATGCAGTCAAGGCAACAGCGCCCTCCCAGCACCGCGCGACTCTGCCGCACTGGCACCGCGCACCACGGGAGCTTTTCAACAGCGGTGAAGTTTCTACTCTGCTATTCACATAGAAAGCCATGAAAAGAGTTGACGTATTTCAGGATACTCACAGATTTACATTGAGGCACAACCAACATCCATAACCAATGTGTAAAATATATCTGGATCAGGGTTAATACACTTAAGGGTTAAGACAGACTTATCCATGCATCCAGCCATATCCATTCAATTCATCAAGCTTGAACAATGTATTTATTTCAGGTTAAGATGCAGAATTACCCTGTCTTTGTCTCTAACGAACGGCAGGAGATTTCAAGTAATATTTTGGAAGATATCGCCAAAAGTCTACTTTGGCTATATGCAAGTTCATTTTTTTACTGCAAGTGTTTTTCGACTACTGTATTGTATGCGTATGGCAAGGAATCCAAATGTATGTAATGGTAAACAGTCTTTAGGTGACTAACAGATCGCATAGTTTTGATATAGCATGTTAGCTTTCTGGGATTTCTAGCCAGGCAAAAGTGCAGACACCCCCTCCTGCGGGATTAAACAGGATTGTTAGCCTGTTGTCAGTCGACTATTAATTAACCAATTAACCAAAATTCATTGTGGTGGGTAAACATTGCCAAGGAATGTAGGTTGTTTGTATTAAAAAATGATTAACATATCTCTAGTAATATTTTCAGAATTGAGCCAAATGCAAAAAAACCATCATTCCCCCCACTCTCCCCTACATTCATTTTGCTGGCAACAAGTGTATATGCCAACTGCTCTGTGGCAGTCATTTCTTTTTTTCTTTTTTTTTTGCATTTTCCAAGTTTTTTCTCTCCAGTTTGGAAGGAGCAGTGAATTTGGTAGGTCCGTCCCATGTAGGCCACAGCATGCTCCCTCTGCCCAGAAGGGCAGACGCAACCACATGTGAAACCAGTTACAGTAAGAGCAAGGGGCTGCTCCGCTACTGCGGTAACAGACTGAACCACTGATGTGGCTGGTGGAGGAAGACTATGGGTCCCTGAGAAAGCAGAGGGGGTCATCCTTGTGCTGGGATTGCCCCTTGCCAACTGAAGCCCTCACTCGCTGGGCGATTCTGTGACCAATAGACTCCCACTGGCACAGTCTCCATTCAGTTGGGCCTGTAGGGTACACTGCTCCAGTAAACAAAGGTGCATGAGAGGGATGTGTCTTGTAGGAGTCAAGAGGCAGATATTTAGTGCAGATCATCACACAGTTTAAAGGACACAAAGTTAAAGGAAGGAGAACTGAATTCTACAACGCCGCCCGCGTTGTGAAAGAAAGGCTAGGTGTTGTGTCTTCCTTTCCGTATTGGCGGTATTTCAGAGAGCTTGAGAAACTCTCAGGACGGCTTCAACTGAAAACGAAGAACACAGCCCACTGCACACTACACTTCTGCATTCGGCTCGGGAAAGGTTTGCACGTCACACGCCATTTCTCAAACACGGCACAGGATGTGGACGTCAGCCTCACGCTTGACGCCCAAGCAGCAGGGATGTGTTTGAGTGGTGGTACCTCCCTTTGTCGGTGCTACAACAGACAGGAAGTGAACCACAGTACAGGCAGGAAGCCAAACAGATGAAGTTACCAGAGTTGAGATCACATCATTATCAAGACATTACATTTTCAAATGCTCTATTCACTGATGTATGGGCAAAGTAGTTTTGGGTGAACAAAAGTGGACACTTACATCTGGGGATGTAAGTGTCTACATTTCTGGGGATGCAGACTTCACAACACTGCATGATTTCAAATACAGCAATGGAAAAATTTTTGACAGAAATAAAAATAGAGAATATTAAGCTCTTGTCAGCTCTTGGGTTCTTTATTCAGTTTGTGTCTAAGCAAAATTCAAGGGCACTATTAATAGAATGTCTAGATTTCTAAAGCTTCTCTTCATTTGACTCACTGTCTGGTAACCACAGAATTGTGTTCTATGAAGTTCACTTAAAACCCAATCATTCCCACTTATTCCCAGAGGGCGACTGGTGTTTCAACTGCCAGCACAGAACAATGAACTAGGCCTATGCATTTAAAGGTACCTTACCCACAAACATGTTTGCATGAAACTGTATGTATGTGTTTGATTAAGCGACCAGGTGATTTCCATGTCTCTCCCTCTCAACCCCCTCTCTCTTAAACTGGTATATGGTTGTTGATACTTCCTGCTACTCTAAACCACCTTGAAATTTCCACATTTGATGGACATTTGATGCTTTTTGTTTCCTCATTAAGAACCAAAAAATACTTCCTACAGTATTCTGTATACTCCCATTGACTCATTGGTAACCATGCTAAGAACTTAAAACCATGGGGAGAGCATAGGGTTCCAGGGTTCACATTTCTACACATCTTGGAGAGTTTATAATCCAAATGACTATAAACTCTCCAAAGAGGTTGTTATTACAGATATTACAGTTTTGCTCAGTAGAAATGCAGAAAACAAGGGTGTCTGCAGTCTAACATCACCTCTTAATCAAAATCTAAGTGAATAAAGGAGCATTATTCAGTCTTAATCCAAATAAAGAGGCAAACCTCAGATCCAACACATTTATTTGGAGTCATTTTCGTATTAATAAGATTAAGTGCTGTTTTTTCATTAAAGTTTCACAGTTTTACTTGAGAGGTGATGTTAAATGAAACAATTTCAATTTGTGTGTGTGTGGGGGGGGGGACCACAACATCCAATTCTTTTCAGGTGAGAGCATTTTCTTATTTTATTAGATATTATTTGATATTATTATCAGTAACGCCTGTGATCTTCACACCGTGGGATACTGAATGTCAATGATTCAGTTGCATTCTGGACATGCAATTCCATGAGTTAAGAATGCACATCAGTCGTTGATATAAATAGGCAATGACTGAATGCCCAAGTAGGCTATCTCATCGTATTGATATGGAATTATGCGGGTTTGTGGTTTCGAAAAGAATTACCAGAAAATTTTAAAGAAAGGCTAATTATGGTTTAATATGTGGTCATAATAACGATTTAAAAACGAAGAAATCAAGCCAGGTTTGACTGTACACCTGTCGACACTGAAGGTTGACTCACCTTGGACGCTATGGAGATAAAGTTTCAGCCCGGTACGGAGCTGCTGATCCTCAATTCTCTCCAGTTGCTTGAAAAGTTTAGTGATGGTGTTCTTCACCGTTTCGTGCCGCTTCACCTCCGCACGAATCGCACTCGAATGGGCCACTTTAACACTGTTCATTTTGAAATTCGTGAAGTCGCTTTTGAAAAAGAAAACGCGCTATCCATCCAAGCTCTGCATCCCAAGAAGATATTATCACCATTTAACAGCAACGCGGGCTTAACCTCCATACGCTACCTGATGATTTAATTATTAACCTATTTTTATATATAAAAAATAGGAACGGTTCTCAAAACAACAAACTGTCCATTCTGTTTCAGCCAACTTGAGTCCTTCGGTTTACTTCCTGATTTTAAATGATGAGTGTGTTTCTGCCTATCTGCAGGATTCTCTTCTTGTGTCAAGTCCTGACACCTGATAGCGATGTCATTTACGCAAACCTCGTCACACATCAAACCACGCTATTGATGCGTCTATTCACATCTGTATTATATAAAACATAAACATATATTTTTAAGATTATACCTACACAGCAGATTATGCATTATGAGAAGGTCATTGAAAGTGTTTGCCGCATACCATCCTAATTTTCAAAACGGATGATAAACATGACCTTAAAATAAAGCCTTAACCTTAGCATTAGGCCCAAACAGGCCAAAGGAGTATGAGACCATGTTCTTAGAATAATTACTGATGTGGTTCTTCAGTTGTGAAATGTAGGTCTATTCATGTTAGAGGGGCATAGTGCTACCAATGAGAAGGGGATTATAAAAATTCGTTTTTTAAATAATTATTTTTATATATATTTCATCTTTGGATTCTGTGTGAAAATGCATATAAAAATATTTTATTCATTTTTATGAGAGCCTATCTCAGTCTCTTCCGGAACTGGTTCGGCAGGTAGCGTTCAGGTTGCTAAAAATGATCCTGAAATTCAAGATATAGGTCAAAAATAATTCTGTTACAACCAATACATTTTTGGACGTTCACATTTTACAAGTAGGCTACAATAATGAAAAATGTTTTCGTTGTCGATCAGTTTTGGACTAATAAAAACTTTCTTTAAATTGTAGGCTGCATCTGGCCATTTGTGTGTGCATGTGTGACGGGTTTATTTATTTATTTATTTTTCAGAATTGCGATACACTGTTTTAATTAATATTACATTACATCACAGGCATTTAGCAGACGCTCTTATCCAGAGCGACTTACACAACTTTTACATAGCATTTTTACATTGTATCCATTTATACAGCTGGATATATACTGAAGCAATTTCGGTTAAGTACCTTGCTCAAGGGTACAACGGCAGTGTCCTACCCGGGAATCTAACCCACGACCTTTCGGTTACAAGCCCAGTTCCTTACCCACTGTGCTACACTCCGTCCTAATGTTTCATTAACACTTGATGTTTTGTTTTCCTCCTCTTGGGAGCTTGCTAATAAAAGTTTATTTCCTTTGTGATAATGAGATAATGTGAATTAGAATGCAACTGTAAGTTCACGAGAGACCCCTAAGACCCATAAAGCCCTTGCACAATGGTCATTTTGCATAATCCCGCGGCCCCGCCCCCATTTTTTATTTTCTCAAATAAAACATTAGTCACTTACTCCCCCTGCTGGATAGATTTTGACAGACGGCTCAAAGGGCAGTGTGACGAAACAACCGAGTCTGAATTCAAGTGTGTACCCAAGTTTGTGCGCAGCATAATCCTTACTATGCATTAACATTAAAAACGTAGAGATGGCCACAGAGATACACAAAGGATGTCTTTTTCATTTGAAGTGGTGCACACCAGAATCCACCAACATTTTAGAAGTTCCAAGAACAGCTTTTGTTTTGCAATTCCTGTTGAGGACACTACCACGTGTCTTCAAGACATAAAAATCATAAAAGTAAAGGGACTAACTCCAGATTTATTCACCAAAGCTACCGATAGATATAATTATTCTAAAAGATGTCAGTGGAGTCATCTTTCATTCTGTTGCCCAACGTTCTTTAAAATTAAGTTTAATCAAATCTGGAGAATATAAGTTCTGGCATCAGTTACTCAATCAATATGCACAGGAAATAGACACAAAAAAGTGTGACAGAAACGGTTCGCTAAAATGTGCAGTTGACTGGTTATCTAACACATTCGGACCTGTTGCTGTTAAGAAAGCAGAATATGACAAAAACAGGAACAGGAAACATAGTTCCCTCAAAATGATTCACACCCTTGATAAAACATAACATAATGATAGAAACAGGCCATTCAGCCCAATTATGTGTGCCATTTTCCTAAATATATTGTACCTAGTGCTCTGATTACCTACAGGCTAGATAGTATCTAACACTGTATCAAACCTGGTCTTGAAAACTCCCAGAGTTTCTGCCTCTACTACATGACCTGGCAGGCTACTCCACGCATTGACAACTTTCTGTGTGGAAAAATGCTTCCTAAAGGAATTTACCTTTTGCTAATTTCAATTTAAGTCCCCTCGTTCTACTAACAGAACTCAACCTAAAAAAATTCCTGTAATTCACTTTGTTAATCCCTTTTATGAATTTAAAAGCATCAATCAAATAACCCCTAAGTCTCCTTCAAAGCTTGAACAGAAGTCTTTCCTCACATCTTTTATCTGTCATACCAGGAATCAATTTGGTTGCCCTTCTTTGAACTTTTTCCAGGGCCTCTATATCTTTCTTGTAGTATGGTTCCCTGCACACAATACCACAAGTGTGGTCTAACAAATGACTTCCTTGGATTTATACTCAATACTTTTCGCTATATATCCCAGCATCCTGTTGGCCTTTTTTTTTTTACAGTGGCTAGAACCTGAAAGGCTTTGATTAACCATTACTCTTCGTCATGTTCTCGGCAAATTAACAAGTTTGCACACTTGTGCTACGAGTGCTGGGTTTCAAAAGTGAGGGGTTCTGGTGGTTCCATTATGGTTTGGGTGGACTGCAAGTTCCAGCATTTCTTTCCTGTGGAGAATGGTGTCTTCTAGTATGACAGTGCCCCTATCCACCCGTTGGTTTTATAAGAATGACATCAGTGTTATCCATATGGCTTTTTCAGTTACCTGATCTGGACTCAATTGAACATTTATGGTAGATCCTATAATTACATCTGAGAGTGTTTTCTTCCTTGTGGAAGAATGGTATTGCGTCCCTCCGACACAATTCCAGACACTGGTGTATGTGTAGTATCATTCACGGAGGGTGGGATTCAATTGGTAGGGAATCTGCTCTTTGCTCATTTGTGACTCCTCTTGTCATTCAGCCACCTGCAGCATGCCTGCATCAGCCGTGCAGGGAATTCAGTTCTGTGGGCTAATGGCTGTGCAGCTCATCTAATGGAGGTCTGGACACAAATCTGGAAGGACAGAAGTGCTGGTCTGCATACTCCCAAATTGATGGAGGACATTGCAACAATGAAATGGGCCTACAAATTAGTTTGAGAATTTCAAATGAGGTGGGAATAGTAGGCCTAAATTAAATTCATGCAAAATAAAGTGCAGATATTGTTACAAAGAAAGAAATTAACTGAAATATTGGCAATTACTTTGATGAAGAAAACCAAACACGGTGGTAAATTTTTAGTTCCCTTGGCTGCAGACAATAGCTGCAGTAAACAATGTCTGTAAATTTCCAATAAACTTGAATATATTCCCTAGGTTTTTATGAAAAACCGGAGGTCCTCCTCACAGTTTAAAGAAGCTTGAGTTTTACTCTTCACCCACTCACCGGATGAGAAGGCATCACGTTCTAGGCTAGGTAAAATAAAGACAAAGACAGATCTACTCCAGTAGCCTAAACCTTCAGCATTGAAAATACCAGCACATTCGTTACCATGGATGGCATCAGCCAATCACATCATGTATGCAAACGCCCTATGATAACCTCCACCTCGCCCGCCTCTAACGCACGCTCAAACGCAGCGGAATATCGACGTCTGTATTGTCCAATGATACATATGATGGGTGGAGTTTTTATTCTGTGGGCCTTAGTTAGAAGGCGGACTCTAAGTCTGAGTAGCCAAAGGGATTCAGTTCTTGTGTGAGGGTGGTACTACTATAATTGGGAAGTTGACTGACGTTTACCGGCTGACTTGGAGGAAATCCGTTTCGAGAATACAAGGGCCAGGAGAGCTTCTCCGTCTGCTGACAGACACGAAGCAGGCTAAATAAACGCATATCAATCCTTATTTCGGCTAGTGGGAATATATAAATAATAATTTTGAAGATGGTTTGTGGAGGATTTACATGTTCAAAAAATGCTCTTTGTTCTCTTAACGTGGTGTACATGGTGAGTAGGCTATCACAGGTGTAGGTATCAGTCTTCTGAACGACAACGGTACAGCTAGCTTGTTGATCGATCGCTGGTGTCAGATGAAGGTCCATTTTCGTGAGTGACTGATTCAGATAATATTCGTAATCAATAGTGTTTAACACTAACAGGCGTGTTGGTCTACCGAAATGTAGCCAGTAGCTACTCTAGCTACTTTACAAACTATCGTTTGCTATCAAAACGTAACATCAACAAGTAACGTGACCGTGTAACTAGGACGCTGTGTATCTAAACAATTTAACGGATATTGGCTGGATTTCTATTGTTTGTTTCCCCAAATAACTAGGTTGCCAGTATGTTTCACGGTTACGCTCCACGAAAGTGCTACATTAAATGGCGTTCTTGCCGGGAAGCCTTTCGATTTCATCTGTTAGATAGCGCTAACCGGTTAGCCTGCATAAAATTTGTTAGCTTGTCTTTTCTTTGTTAATAAGCAACCGGATCTGTGTAATTTTACGCTGCCAAATTCAATGATTTGCCTTTAACTACCGGACAAATCTCCATTGAAGTGAAGTAACGGCTAACGGGCTCTCTAATAATATCACAAGATCTGCAAAGTGATTGCGAAATGGCTACACTTTACAAACAGGCCCCCTGATGACGTCACCTCGGTTTGCGTTCCGAAGCTTTTGCACGCTTGCCAGATAGCTGAAGCTGTTCTTACAATATCCTGGGATTTAAACGATTTGCTGAAGATGACTTAAACCATTATTGGATGTTTTGCCATTAATTGCCTTTGATTATTTACTTCCCATGTTTATGCTACGCGTGTAATAAATTACACTGGCTTTGATAGTTTAGGCTAACTAGCTAACTTTAGCTAGCTTGGTCGTGGAATTACAGACTAGTTGTAAAATGTTGGAGACATTGTTGGCCTTTAAAAGCTTCTTTAAATGTTGGCCCAGTGGGCTGTGAATGGTCTTTCATTAAAAAGCTTTATAAAGTGGTTGTTCATTTTAAGGTTCACACACTGGAGTCGCTCAGGTTTGGAACAGGGGAGTAGGACAGCCAAATTTAGTTTCAGTGGCATCACTAGATTGCTAGTGCTTTTAAAGATCATCAGTCAGACATTGTTTTTAAAATGGACTGAGAGCCCGTGACACACCTGATTACGACCTGTTTAACAGGTCTGGGCCTTTTAGAAGCTTTCTGGGTACTCAACATTAGGTCAAACATAACGTTGTTTAACTAGGATAAGTGGCAATAGCTCCAGAAAGCGCCGCTATTCCGGTTGTGTCCACAGAAGGTAATTTATGCCTTCACGTACACACAAATGTGATGGCTTCAATTAATTTAAATATTTGTAAAGACGTGTTCTGAGTCGTCGGTTCGCGAGGGGAGAAAAGGGCTGGGTCTTGAATTGTTTTCTTTGCCGGTGGTCCGACATTTTCCCCGTCATGGTCTCTCAGTGGTCAGCAGTTATAACAAGCACGTGACGTTGTTTCAGCCGCGGACCTCTTCATTGTCGACATTATTTGTACCTAAACGATAGATTGCTTCATTCCTGTATGTTTTGTTTTAAGTGATACGTGCCAGAAACAAACAGAAGTGTAGCGTCCAAACTCCCAAAGAACAATTTATTCTGGCGTCATATGTTTTTAGGAGTTGCATAACTGATAAAGAATCTCGTTGGCTGAATATTTTCTGTGTCGTCTATTTGATGTCATTTTTGGTTGCCTTATGGTGTCCTGAGAATAGACTGTCTACTCAAAGACTGTAGTGTATATACAACCTGCTGCCCTGCCTAGGTGTAACTTGGCTGGATGGCATACCTGCCATCCCAATAGAAATGAATCATTACTGTGGTAAATCACACAAATGAAAATATCCTTCGCCCAGTATAGTTTATGCTGTATAGGTATGGGGCATCCTCGCCAAGGCGTAACTTGGCTGGATGGCATACCTGCCATCCCAATTTGGCTGATAAAGTTTTGACAAATCCACAAGTAGATTTCTTGTCCCAGGACATAACACTATTTCCAAAAAGTTGTTGGGTTATTCCCTCAATTTTTCACATGGTCTCAAATTTTTCTGTTCAAATTTTGTAGGCATGTAGAAAACAGTCATATCAAGCAATCGTTGTGATATTTAAAAAAAAAAAAAAGGTTTGGTGGTTATCTTTAGTATTAAGTAACCCAACTGAGATGCTTCTGCTCAGTGTGAGCATTTCCAGGTTTCTTTTCAGGAACACGCTCTAAAAATTGATCACAGTTAAATACTCGTCACGCAATAAGGGTCGGAACATTGTTTTTGCGGGGTATATGTATTCCTCGGTTGTTCGGATTCTGCCTGGGTAGTGCGGCGGTGTGCTCGGCATGGCTAGTCAGTCAGAGCGCGGCTCTCTCTGCGTCTCCCCAGCTGGTGGGGCTGCTGCTCATCGGCGTGGCGGCCTGGGGAAAGGGCTTCGGGATCGTCTCCAGCATCCACATCATCGGCGGGGTGATCGCAGTGGGCTTCTTCCTGCTCCTCATTTCCATCGTGGGGCTCATCGGCGCGCTCAACCACCACCAAGTCATGCTCTTCTTTGTATCCTTTTGGGTAACCAATGGCGTGCCGATTGGAGCGTGACACGCGCCTTCCCATTAGTGGGTTCATGCCATGTCTCAGGCCTGTATTCAATCAACTTTTTTTTCCTATAAACTTTGACTCACAAGTAAAACACAGGTAATAAAATCTGTCTTCGCAAACTCCGTTTGGTGGAGCTCGAACACCACTCGCCAAACTGAATAAATGAATTATTTCTGCTCTTAACCATTGCAATATTTAATTGTTAGCCAAGGTAAAATACAGCTGTTAATTGAGTCCCAGCCTTGATCTTTGTACCTCACTTTCCCAGAATGCAACGCATTGGCTTTGCAGATTAGATCTTGGCGTGTAAAATTGACATTAAGTTGAACTCTGTTGGTTTGCAATTTCCTTGACTCTTCCTCCTCAGTATATGGTCATTCTCTTCCTGGTGTTCCTCTTCCAGTTCGGAGTGTCTTGTTCTTGTCTGGCTATGAACCGCGGACAGCAGGTAACCCTTCACCTGGCAACGTGTACCCTCCAATCAAAGCAATTCTCAAATCACTGTACACTATTCTTTCATAATCACTTTACACCATTCAGCTTAAACTAGCTTTACTATGCTTGTTTGCTCTTCGCATTGTGTGTTTATGTGTTTGAATTTTAAGTTGTATAAAGGTTTTGTGAATTAAGGTTTTGTTTTATATTTAATGTCTTGTTTATGTACGTTTTGAATTTTTAAAAAATTGGGCATGTGACTGTACGTTCGATATGCAATGTCTTGTGTGTATACAGTTTGAAGTTTAAAGAAAGCTCTTTTGTGACTGGTTTTGGTATGTAGGTGATGCCTTGTTTTGAATGTGTTGAATTTTGAAATATGCTTTCGAGAAATTGAATTGGCTTTACATTACATTCCAAAATGTCTGCTAAATGATTAGGCTTGATGCCAAGCCATTGGTGTCTGATGTAGTAGCTTTACTGGCATGAACTTAAACAGGATTGGTTGTAAATCACTTTTAAATGCAAAGATGTAAATATTACTGACCATTGTTTGAACTTCCATCCCCTTTAAAAATGAAAATGAACACAAACCGTTGCTACAAAAAATTCATATAGGCGGTCTACACAAAACAGACAGTATGAAATATTACTCCAATATAAATATGTACTGTCACTTGGAGGACACTCAGTTCCTCAAGTTCCTGATATTTTACCTGCTTCAGGGTCTGGTTCTGGAGGGTTCTAGTAACTTTTTTTTGTCCTTTAAAATTTTACCAATTTTTATCCCACATTTTTCCTTTTATTTTTACTTCCGATTTTGAAAGGCCAGTTATTTTCAGGTCTAGCTGCAGCATTTAGGGATTAAGTTCTGGACTGTGATGTGCGTCATTGAATCAAGTACTAGCTGGACCTGAAGCAGGATCAAAGATGGAGGCCAATTAATTAAAAACAAATGTATGTTATACTGTCAGGTTGACCCCTCTGCCCCTCCCTCCTCGTCCTAGGAGAAGCTGCTGAACACCACCTGGGACATGATGAGCAACGACACCAAGAAGAGCCTGGAGCAGCAGCTGGACTGCTGCGGCCTGGTCAACTCCACGCTCAGCCAGGAGCAGTTCAAAGTCGACGTCCAGCTCTGCACCGCGGTACGGCTCCCGGCCCACCGCCGAACGGCCCGCTTCCCCATCAGCAGCGGCAGCCGTCTGATGGGCTGGGCCTTTTAATGAAGAAATGAACATTTCAAGTTAATTTGCCTGCACTTTAGATAGGACACTTCTCACATAGCAAGCATGCTATACTTGCTTTTTAGACTTTTAGCCTCAGACTGAAGGATTTTTTTTTGCCAAATACCATGACATTAAGAGAATGGCCATCTAAAAGGCGCTGCTGTTCCTTAAGAGAGTCATGGCCGTGTGCTAGCCCAGTTATGTGCATGACGCCTCCCAGACTTGTTTGTGTGAAGGTCTTGGGTTTTCTGCATTGCTGACATGCCTCTGTGTCCCCCAGCCATGTAAAACCTCACCTGCGGGCAAGTGTCTCACCTGCGGGGACAAGATGCTCCAGCACTCCGCCGAAGCCCTGAAGATCCTCGGGGGCGTCGGCCTCTTCTTCAGCTTCACCGAGGTGAGCCCCGCCCACTGCTGGCAAAGCCCCGCCCACCGGCACACTCCTGTCACTACCACAGCGTGGAAGGGGTGGTTCCAGATCACTGAAGCTGTGTGCTTTTCCTTACAGATCCTGGGCGTGTGGCTGGCTGTACGCTACAGGAACCAGAAAGACCCCAGAGCAAATCCCAGTGCTTTTCTATAGATGCACGCACTGGCAATATGGAGAGGAAAAACACACACACACACACACACACACACACACAGAATTAACACACAAACGCACAATAAGCAACCCATAGACACGCAGACACATACTGATAATGGCCACACTGAGACACATTTGCACAAACTTTATCCGAAACGTGGAGACATGCCAACACGCACCGATGGATATTCAATCCAGAGCTTCTTTCGGCCATTTTGTACTGAGCCCTACCTACGCTGTACGTGTGAGCCATGTGTGTGCGTATGCATATGGTGTATGTGACGTATGACGCACATGTACAACGCAACACGTGTATTTATAAATGTCTCCATATTGTACTGACCTTGCCCTTTGCAAACAAAAGCGTTGGAAAATGCACACATGCAGCCATATCCACAAAGGCTGTCTGCACAGCAGTTCCTGATGCGTTACTTTCCTCGCGTATGATTGGATGGTTGCCTGCATTCACGGCCCTCCGAACACTACCATTGGCCTGCTTTGCTCACGCCCCCTCCCTCCACCTTTCTGCCATCCTTGACGTGTGCGCAGTAACAAGCAGGATAGCCAACTCGTTGTGCAGCAGACCTCTTATTTTTATTTTGTTTTCTTTTTGGAATAACAAAAGGATTTAGCAGTCCTGGAAACTGCACGGTCTCACCGCCCTGCAGTCCTCTGCCACGGTCCCACTCCTGTGCATTTTCATCATGCCCAGACGATGTGTCCTTCATCCCACTACAGAAGGCAGAGGCGCTTTCCCGTGCCAAGGCTAAAATGATGAGTTTGAATGCTTCCTTCTCAACCCTTTTTTTGGACAAGATTTGCGGACAGGTCGTTTCGATACTGTGACCTCACGCGAAATCACTCACAAGGAATACAGTTTTTATTTATGTATATTGTTTGTGTATATATACCTGAAGTTTGCGCGCTCGGCAAACCTTTATGTTGCATCTCGCCACGTTCTAAATCTGGCCAAACTGCGAGAATATTCCGTATGGTCGCCATGGATACGTTTGTTTCTCAGCGCAGAGGGAGAACGCGGGCAGTGAAATGAAGGACTGGGGGATTGCGAATGGATAGCTCCTCTCTCTCCCTCTCTCCCTCTCCCTCTCCCTCTCTCCCTCTTTCTCTCCCTCCCTCCCCGCTCTGACGGTTGCGCCGTGAGACCTACGGGAGAAGGGCGGAGCCGAGCCCGTTTCCTTGGCGGCGACCCCACGGACGCGTCTAACTTGGCATAACCGCACGCTATTCGTGTAGCCTGCTCCCTCTTTTCTCAGGGGCTCTTTTCGTTGAGATTTTTTGAATTTGGTAAATTAGCCGAAGTGGAAAAAGCCCTCTACATGCTTAACACGCAGGAAGTAGTTGCTCCTACAAGGTACCGTAACGTGAATTGCTACAGTACGAAGACTAGGGGTGTCCTCCTCGCTTATCGGACAAGTAATGCATAAAGGGTTTAAGACACTGTCTCGGTCCGTTTCCCTTACTTAATTCTTTCATCCTAATTCCCCAGTAGAGGTGGAATACAATTACTGTTGCCTTCAGTTTACTGTAAGAGGCATGCTTGAATCCTTTTTCACGAAGGTGGGATCCTATTATAACCCCACTTGGTATATTTTTCATTTTGCTGCTGTTGTACGAATGCGGCTTCGTTCCTCAATATGGTGTTTTGTTTTATGTTAACTGGATTATAGTATGAAGTGTTCCTTTATATGAGCCTGTTAAATTGAAAATGCTTATCTGGGTATTGGTCTGCATTCCTAAACGATGCGTCTTTCCCTGTGCAGTTAGACCTAAACAGTAGATCATAGTTTCCAGCCATGTTGTTTTCCTCTCCTCAGTCCAATGGGGGCTGCAGTGTTCTTGTACAGCTTCAAGGAGCATTGGAAAAGACCAGAAAAGTACAGTAGCTTAAAATAACAACTTCTCTCAGATTCTGCATTTCCACAAGCCTCATAAGACAGACTCCTCAAATGTACATTTTAAAACGAAGTGTAATTATTGCCATGATTTTACAGCAATTAGGACGTTAGATAAGTTTTTTGAGTATGTTTAAGCTAGTTGCATGGGAATTTGTCCTTCAGTTGGTAGGCCAAAAGACAATATCATTAGTTGTGAGGAAGTGGGGTTTTCCAAACTCCAGCAGTTCGCACTGAAAGCCGTCGCTAGGGTAACTGAGGATGGGTAGGCTTAGATCCTAGTTGGATTCTAAAAGAAAAAAAACTTGATGTACTTTTTTTCCTTAATGTTATTAATATTCATTGTTATTTTTGCCAAATGTGTAATTTGAGTGTTCTTATTTACATCAGTGTTTTGTTTTCCCTTAATGGCACTTTTGTTTCTGAACTTGTTGGTACTGCAGAAGAATATTGCCAAATCTGAAAAACGGCAGTTCTGGTCAGGTTGCAGGCTGGTTAACATGGGAGTATTTGGGTTGGTAAGCAACAATTTTCTAATTTAACACACACCTTGTATCCCAATGCGAGTGAAAATGTGTTTGTATGTACATTAAATTATGTAACAAGTGGACATTCTTTAATGCTAATGTTTTGCTATGGGGAGACTTCATTTCAATTTTTTTTCGGACTGCGATCAAGATTGGAAATCACGTTTGTATGAAATATTCAGTAATGTAACTGCTGTAGGAAAACGGTGGCGTTCCGTAGAACGTCACAAACTGCCGCCAGGTTGCCTTTTGGGAACCAACCGGCTTTCTAACAGCCTCCATTTCATATCATCTGGACGTGAACCAGGTATCACACCCAGTGTAAAGTCTGAACTCGGTCGACTGCAATTAGCGTGGCTTACAGATATGGAGCAATCCTGTTAGACGCTGGGCTCCGTGTAACAGTCGCATGATACTTGTCATGGCGTTCGTTACAAAGTGCTAAATCGGCTAGTGGTTGCAGCTGGGCCATTGCGATTTCTTTTTTTCCTCTACATCATACTGTTCACAATGTACAGCGTGTGTTCTTGGCAGAGATTGGTCCTCGGTCTCCGCGCTCACATCCAGCAGCTGCAGGGGTGAGGCTCAGAGACCCGGGACGCATTAAGACGACGGCATCGTGAAACGCTTGACAGCAGTGGGAGACTAGGTCCACGGCTTGATTTTTCAAGCATCTTTGACAATCTCTGGACTCCAGCTCCCATCAGCCCCCCTCTAACAAAATGGCTTCCGTGGTGCTTTGCCATCCGAATCGATCTCGGGTTTTGAACATGTTCCCCACCTTTAACTGGAAGTAAAGACTTGTCAGACAGAGACCTTAGAAGCAACTCATTTAGGCGTTTATTTTTAATTTATTGAACTGACGGTACTGGGTTGTTGGGCAAGCAAATGTGTGGCAGGAGGAGTTGGAGATTGATGTGGGGTAATATTCCCTTTGTTTGCAGTATATCACCTTGTACATTTGTCTTTGTTTTTTACGTGAAACCCATCTCTGGGCACACTGTACTTGTTTTCCTGCTGAATTGAATTTTTTTCCCCTATTAAAAAATGTCAAGATCCTAAACGGGTTCTTTGAGTTGCCTTCTTGCAATTGTCGTCGGCCCTCAAATTTTGAGCGAAGTGCCTCTGGGGGGTCAACTCTGCACCCCATCCCACAATAGATTACTGCAGCTAAAGCACGTACACTCCTCTTCTGGGGTCTACTGTGACCCATAGATTGTTCATACACAAATATTTTATTGCAGGCGTTGAAAGCTTGATGGGTGTAGAGTTCAGCCACGGTGTGGACCCTGTTCCTCCTGTCCTCCAGAGACTCAGCACTGATAGTGAACTTGCTTGTGCACACAGCTTCGACTCATCGGAGAATGACTGGTAGGCAGCCTTTGGCACAGGGTTGGGCAAAATTCCATTACCGATTACTCTGACCATTCCAATGGTCTTAAATCCACTGAACCGAATGCCGGGAAGAACTGGGCTGCAGTTGCTCAGAGGGGCGTCTGGCCTACACGATTCTGAGACCGATTCTTTTCTTTAGTCACCGACATGATTTGTTGTGCGGAATTCTGGAACTTAAATGCACTCAAGAGCAACTTTCAGTTTCTGAGGCTCTGGGAGACTGTGGGTAGGGTGGCTGACTCGACCGGGAGGCGTGTCCGCTCAAATTACTTTCTCCACTGTCTCATTCTCTTCTTTTCCCTTCTGAAGAAAAAGGAAAAGATACATAAGGATGAAGGACTATCTGCTCTCTTTTGTAAAAGATCTTTTTTGTAAATTGGCTTGGACTAGTTAAAGAAAAGTTTGCTTTGGAATGAAAATTACATTCTAACACCAACCAGTTTGTTGGTTATATTCCATGCTTTGGAAACAGACCTTTGAAATGTTACTGCGCAAGATAAAAATAGTTATGGAAAACCTGTCGCAAAATTTAAAAAATAATATTAACCAATACAATAAGGAACTTTCGGACCCTTGAATTTTCCACACTGATAATGAAGTGCTTTTTCAAATAATTCAAGGACAAGTGGCAACCCTGTGGAAGAAATCATTCCTCATACAACGGGAAGTGAAAGGAAAGCAGCATTTAATAACCATGGTAATATCAAAACATTAACTTTGCGTTACGTTGAATCAATACCCATGTTTTGGTTAGCAAGTGATGGAATGTTTTCCCCAAAGTTATGAGCGGAGCGAAACGCAGGAATGCAGCTAGGACTGACGGGTGTGCTCAGACAGAAACGCTGTTCGGCTCGATCTCCGTCCACAAAGACGTCAGTGTGCGCGGCCAACGCACCACGCGCGTTTCCCCCACTCAACCAATTGAGCCGTTGAAATGTTTGAAATGATTCCCAAAACAAAACAAAAAAAAGCAGAGTTAATATCACTTGCCGTTATTCCCACAGATATTCCTTAAAAATATAAAATATAGGATTAAAAGACAACCAAGGGCTGTTAGTGATACTCAGACTTGCATTCAATCAACATGTGCGCTCTGAACTTTGACCTGCAAGTGAATGTCTTTCTTCATTAACTCAGCAATTTTTTGTGATTTCTCTACACAACAAAATTTTCCTGTGAAGAAAAAACCTTGGATTTTCACTCGGTCAAGGTCGAGGACACATGTTGCCTGAATGCCAGCAGCAGTTTGCTGGTTGCTTTGGGATTCCTCCTCCCACAAATTGGTCCCAAACTCAAAAGTGTTTCCCTCACTTTTCCATCCCGGTGTTAAGTCTGTCTCACTCTCAACCCCTTTTTTCTCAAACGGAATGTTCCCTTGCTTCTTATAAGGCAGTATATTACGATGGAGCACCATTAGGAGTCCCGCAGGCTTTCCTGAAGAACGAACTAGGGCATAGATACGAGGGATTGCATTGTTCCAAATCCAGAAACCACTGGCGTTCAAGTTGCACCTACGGCTCACTGCCCTCCTGTTACGTTCCCCACAGGTGCAATTAACCCTTTCTTCCACTCCACCCTTTACCGACTTTGTTCATCAAACCCCCTCCCCTTCCAACGTCAGACATCATCACCCCTCCTGAAAATACAGATGGTCCAATGCGTTCAGGGCTGAGATTCGTCGTAGGGGGTCAAAGGTCAACATCTCCTGTGGGGGAGGGGGGGGGGGAAAACACATTTAGAAACAGTCGAAGATGCAACCAGACACAAACTGAATTTCAATAGCTTACTTTTCCATCTGCTATTAACCCAACATATCCTCAGAGTGGATCGCCATGTAGCCAAAGGTCAGTAATGCAAAACATTTGGCTAACACATTCCAGTGAATTATTGGAAAGGCTTGACCCATAATATGCTGCTCCTGCAATGTGATTTCCTTTACTTTAAAACAGATATAAGGTGACGTCATTATAATCATTAATGAATAATGCACTTGAATGCCATTTTCAAAGTTTTCCAAACATTTAATTGGTCATCACGTATAAAAAGATACTGCTTTGGAAAATCGAAGTGGGTAAAAAATAAAAAGAGCCAATGTTTGATTAGTACACATCCACTAGAAAAGGAGCGCACAGTAGCATGTTAGCACCAGCAGTGTCAAATAATATCATTGGTCGATTTATCCCTACAGAAAGCCGTTTAACCATTGGTCGGGCCCACCGACTTCACATCCTCTCCACCTCCCTCAAACCAGTGCACCGTCCTCTTACCAGCAGCAAGTCTGCCCCCTGGTGGCTGATCTCAGGAACGAAGTCAGTGATTGGACGGTGGCTGAGCGGGCCGAAGTTGCGCTGCGACAGCGTGACATCAGCGGGCCAGTCCTCTTCTGCCGGTAGGCCGATCACTCTGCGGAAGGATCCGGAAAACCAGAGCGGGTTAGCGCCAGCGGCCAGGCGGTCGCGCGCGGAAGTGGCTAACGGCGCTCAAAATCCGCACGGGGCTCGATACTCACTCAAAAATCTTTCCCAGCTGATCCACTTCTGACTCTCCGCAGAACAAGGGCCTGAGACAGACGAGAATAAAGGGGGGAAATTCCAGTAAGATTCCTTCTGTCCGTCAATCAAATTCACTCTTTCTAGAGAAAGGATGGTCAGACTCCAGTCCCAGAGGGCTGCAGTGTCTGCTGGCTTTCGATGCATTTCAGCACTTAAGCGGTCATTTAAGTCACCGATTGGCTGAAGAGTCCACGTGGCTTTCTTCAAGGCCTATACTAGCAGCTGATCAAAGGAAACCCAAAATACCCGCAGACGCTGCAGCCCTGTCAGGACTGGAGTTAGTCATCTCTGTCCTACAAGCATCGCAAGAAAAAGCTGAGGACTGCAGTTTGTCACCTCTGTTCTACAAGCATCGCTAGGCAAAGCTGCAGGAAAGAGCTGCAACAGTCTTCTGAGAACTGATGATTCATCAGGAAGTTAAAAGAAAAAAAAAAGCACACTCACTCCCCACGGCAGACAATCTGTGACACAGCGACACAGACCTCAAAAGGCAGATCAACAAACAAAATCATTCACAAGAGAACTTGACCAAAGCCTCCTTATATCCAGGGGATTCAAATTTTGACAGTTGCAAAAAAAAAAAAAAAACACTACGGGACTAAAATGAGTTTTGGGGGCCCCTGGTTTGTAATACATTTTTCAACCTGCAGGGGACAGGGGCCAAAGACATGTTACTGAAATTCCACACAAAGCAATGGCTGAAACTAGCCAATCGTAACCCGATTTACCGCAAACTCCACGAAGCCATAGAGCTCAGCAGCACGGTATGGCGAGCTGCAGTAGTGGTGTTCGAGTTTGAGATTAACGGGGCCGGGGCTGACCCTCCCTCAGGCTGGGCTGGCCGTTGCGGCAGTTGGCGTTGAGCGAGATTGATAAGCACGGCCTCTCTCAGGCCCCCTTTTATCGATGGACCACAGACAACGGGGCCTGCGGCACTTGCTTCATCTGACCACCGGGGGGCAGCAGAGGGTCTCGCCACAGAGAAGAGTTTAAATCCGCTCTCAAGTCTCCGAACACCAAACCCAAACCCCTTCATCCTCGGTCCCAGGGGACGACTCACTTGCGTCGAAACATCTCGGCGAAGATGCAGCCGGTGCTCCAGATGTCGACCGGAGTGGCGTAGGACGACTGCAGGAGAACCTCGGGGGCGCGGTACCACAGAGTGACCACCTAAGAGGGCGGGGGTGGGGGGTGCAAAGGGAGAAACCACATATGCATTTTTGTAGCACATTCTGTATTTGTACCCTTGTCCATTCCAGTTGTGCGTGTGTGTGTTCGTGTGTGTGTGTGTGTGTGTTTGTTTGTGCGTTCGTGCATGTGCGTGTGTGAGCGCTGGTGCCCTCGAGGTGCACTTACCACTGGGGTGAGGGCCATGTGGCAGCTGTAGATGCGGGCGAGTCCGAAATCGGCCAGCTTGACCTGTCCTCGGCTGGTCACCAGGATGTTCTCCGGCTTCAGGTCGCGGTGGACGATGCAGTTGGAGTGGAGGAAGGCCAGCCCGCACAGCAACTGCCGCATTAGGTCCTGTCAACAAAGATGGCAGCCGGCTTCCGTCACTGAGCGCGTCTTCATCTCATTTCAACACCGAATTTAAAGAGCGCCTTGAGCGACCCAAAGCCATGGCAACATCCAGAGAAAATATCTGGATGCACTTATACAGGGGTGGCCACCATTGATTCAGGCGATCTGCAGGGTCTGCTGGACTTTCTCTTTAAAATCAACAAATTTAAACCAAGAAAACAATGTAAGGCGAGTTAACTAATCAGCTGCTTTATTTGATCAATTACGTGTTAAGGAACAACAGAAACAAGCTGGACTACCCTTCTACGACCAGGGCTAGGCCACCCTGGCACTTATAAACCACAATACACTTGCAGTTCACCCCTCTACGACCACGCAATTGCCTGACATTTGCGACTAAACACTTTCAAGATTCAGCTACATGAGAGCACTCCACTATCAAATGCATAAACTTCACCAGAAAACTATCAAACTTTAAAGTCACAACTATCTATAATCTGACAGCCATAAACTAAACCCCAAAGTCCTTGGAGGCAGATTCTGGAAAGCAGCCGTGTGACAGGTCAGTCATGCGGTCACATGCTCATCTCACCTGGATCTGGCTGGCAGGAAGCCCAGGAGATGGAGCCTTCTCCAGGTAGGTCTTGAGGTCCTGATCCACGTGCTCGAAGACGAGGGTCACCTTCGTCTCCTGGTCCGTGCGCAGGGTGGCGCAAACGTCCATCAGCCTGGGGCAAACACGCAGGCCAGAGAAAGATCAGGGAGGGGCCACAACAGAACCCGGGGGGGGGGGGGGAGCGATGCAAACACAGCGCAGAACACACTTGTCTGAGCCCATGACTGTTTGGCAGTGGGAGTGGCTGTGAGCAGCGGTGTGAGCAACTGCAAGTGACACTGTGAGTGATCGTAAGCAGCGCTGTGAGTGACTGAGTGATCGTAAGCAGCGCTGTGAGTGACTGAGTGATCATAAGCAGCACTGTGAGTGACTGAGTGATCATAAGCAGCACTGTGAGTGATCATAAGCGGCGCTGTGAGTGACTGAGTGATCGTAAGCCGCGCTGTGAGTGACTGAGTGATCGTAAGCAGCGCTGTGAGTGACTGAGTGATCATAAGCAGCACTGTGAGTGATCATAAGCAGCGCTGTGAGTGACTGAGTGATCGTAAGCAGCGCTGTGAGTGACTGAGTGATCAAGCAGCACTGTGAGTGATCGTAAGCAGCGCTGTGAGTGACTGAGTGATCATAAGCAGCACTGTGAGTTATCATAAGCAGCACTGTGAGTGATCGTAAGCAGCGCTGTGAGTGACTGAGTGATCATAAGCAGCACTGTGAGTGATCGTAAGCAGCGCTGTGAGTGACTGAGTGATCATAAGCAGCACTGTGAGTTATCATAAGCAGCACTGTGAGTGATCGTAAGCAGCGCTGTGAGTGACTGAGTGATCATAAGCAGCACTGTGAGTGATCGTAAGCAGCGCTGTGAGTGACTGAGTGATCGTAAGCAGCACTGTGAGTGATCATAAGCAGCGCTGTGAGTGACTGAGTGATCATAAGCAGCGCTGTGAGTGACTGAGTGATCATAAGCAGCACTGTGAGTGACTGAGTGATCATAAGCATCGCTGTGAATGACTGAGCGATCATAAGCAGCACTGTGAATGACTGAGCGATCATAAGCAGCACTGTGAGTGACTGAGTGATCATAAGCAGCGCTGTGAGTGACTGAGTGATCGTAAGCAGCGCTGTGAGTGGCACAGTGAGTGAATGAGTGACTGTGAGGGACCTTGAGCGGCACAGTGAGTGAATGAGTGACTGTGAGGGAACTTGAGCGGCACTGTGCGTCTGAGAGAGCGGCACAGTGAGTGAATGAGTGACTGTGAGGGAACTTGAGCGGTACTGTGAGTCCGAGAGAGCGGTGTCGTCTTACTTGACCACGTTGGGATGGTCAAACTGCTCCAGCCGCTTCAGCAGGGCCACCTCGCGGACCGTGGACAGAGGGAGACCGTCCTGGTCCGTCTGGACCCGAACGCTCTTCAACGCCACGAACTGGCCGCTCTGCCGGTCCCGGGCCTTGTACACCGTGCCATAGGCCCCGCCTCCAATCTCTGCCACGCGCTCGTACTGCGGCACTGCCTCCTGAGCCATGGCCAGCCTGAAGGGGCGTGGCAAACAGCGAAATCAGCATCCCTCTTTCATTAATGACAACGGAAAAAAATACAGTAGTGCCAATTTTGCTACAGCAATGCCTTTACAGTATAAACGTCACCACTGCTGTAAATACTGGAAGAAATTAGATGAACAAATAAACACTGTGGTAGACCTTGTGGACCAGTGGTTTACTCACTGTCCCAGACTGGGAAGTACATCTGGCCACTAGCCTGTTTCTTTGCACTTGGGATCCACACCATTTTGGTCAGGTATGAAATATTAGAAAAGAAAAGCTAATAGTTTTATAAATGTCTCCTGCATTGACATTTTGATTTGTAAAACAGGAAGAAAATCTTTGTCTCAGTCTCCTGTACTTAACATTAATTGCAAGCATTTGCGGTGTCTCTTTCCGCATTTGGCTGGGATTAGTAGTGAATTCCTGAGCAGTTTGACTGTGAAGGGGGGGGGGGGGTGTGCAGGGCGGAATCTGACCTCATATCTACCAAGACAAGAAAGAATTCAGTCAACATTCTTGAGGTGAAACACAAAGGCCACACAGACCCAGCTAAAAGTCTGGAACATTGTTTAATGTTGTAGCACCCATTGCCCAGATATGGAAACAGCAGAATCAGGCAAAAAACAATCTGCAAAAACAGCTCACTATTCTATAAATGTAATTTAACACATTCCCGAAATTCAGGTATCTATCTTAATTAGCATCAATAATAGTCGGGGGGGGGGGGGGTAGCAACTAATTTATTCCGATTGTCAGGATTATAAATAATTTGCATAAAACACGCATATGTAATCAGCGCTCCTGTTAGAACAGGTGTACAAACTACAAACAGGTCCCAGATGAACACTAGCATTTTGGTTTTAGGCCTACATCATTTAACATAAACAAAAAATGTATTTAAAAAGAAATGAAATAATAGCGACAATGAGTACCAGTACTTGACGTTGCAATATTTAAATTAAATTATAAAATAGCATAGTCAAAGTCAAAGAACATAGTTGGTAAGTGCTGAAAAATGCAACGAAAAAAATGCAACTGGTTGGTAAGTGCGATGAGCTCCGAGAGCTTTCGATAAGGACAGCTTGCGGGTGCCCAGTGGCTCTGACGGTCAGCACAGCTAGGCCTAATTTGAAAATGAATGCGTCGGCTACAATAAGGAATGGGACAATCGAAATATTCGGTTTGACATTATAAATGTAACTGCGCCTAGTTCATGTCTAATTATTACAATATCCAAATGGTATGCTAAGGTCGTCGCTTACCTAGTTAAGATAATACTAGTCCCCTTAAAATTACGGAACTCATTATTTTAATGGACCCCTTTCATTAACCAAAAGTATAACAATACATTTTCGCGACTATTCTTGCCTTCCGTTCCTTGTTAGCTTCCGTTAATGGCTGGAGGGGCGACAATAACCAATGCGTTTCCTCAACACGTGGTGTATACTGAGAGGGCTCTTTTCTTTGTTAATTAAGCGGTGGAGCTTCAAAGGCCGGAGACTCAACTTCGAAAATCTTGATACTTAGCTTCTATAATTTCCTCAAGCCAGATATCACTTGTCGATCTTGCCTCATTTGGTCATCTAACTTTGCAAAATAGCTTTATACAGTAGAGTATGCTCATTTGTAAAATTTAGCGAACAAATTTCATTCTATTTCTTCTAGACTATTAGCATAACAGCTACTAGAGAACGCTACTACCAGAAACACGCCTAAATTAAAACTAACAAGTATGTACAGATTGTTATTACACAAAGTATTGAACAGATGTTATAAAGGTTCGTTTTGACCGGATGCACTACTCACCACGCTCCTTCTCGTTTTCTTTAGCTAGCGAGCTAGCTCTAACAACTTTAATTTGTGAGCGTAATCATCTCCTCCAACCAGTCCTTTGTGTTTATGATTGCATCAGAAAATGCAAGAAAGCAGGGGTTTGTTGGTTTTTGCTGTTAATACTGGTGTACAGAATGTGTGTTGAGATTATTCTGTAAAAACTTTGGCCTGACTTCACTTTTTTCCAAACACTCCAACCTAGTATAATAGTTGACCGTACGCGCTTCCTGTCGAAAGCATAGGCGGAGCCAAAACGCCCCTTTGCCATATTTTAACCAACCACGACTCAAAGTTGACAAACAGCACGCCTACTTTCTTTTAGCCCAACCCGACCATTTTTGATTGAGAAAAATGTGCAAGTTCTGCGAAGAACATAAAGCAGCCTAGACTATTATTTTGAAAAATATGATGCTTAAATTATAATGTCTCATTGCGTTCTGTAATGTGCAGAGTTGGCCACCTTATTGATGTAGGTACCAGTGCATTTCATATGTGTTTAAGTGACGATTTCGCAACGTTAGAATTCAATACTATGTAGTCTACTGACGGTAGAGGACTTTGAGTTAGAATTAGCTCCTACTTTGATTACAAGCAATTATTTACTTAGGCTAGCCCCGTATTTTGGTGTGCGTCTAAATATATTTTATTGTCTTTTCAAATAATTCTAATTCAGTGTTTGTGCTTTTCAGTACAATAATCGTGGTGTATTGCCTGTGAAGGAGAACTGTTACCGAATCTTCCGCCCCCGGCTCACAGAGACAGTAAAGTAAGCGGCGTGGCGCTGTCCGAGCGACACACAACCCGCCCCTCATCCCAGCTCTACTGCGATTGGTGAGAAAGCTGCTGTTGCTAGGCTCGCCCGCTGCTCTGCTGTGCTGGCTTAACTGACTGCATTCCACAGGAGACAGTGAGTGGCAGCAATGTAAAACATTTATCTGAAAGTGGCCTATCACTACACACACAGTAAGACATGCTTTTCCCAGTGTTTAAGAACCGTGTCTTTAATATGTTATTGGCTGTAGATTGCTACCTAACACTGTTTTTGTCACCCTAATACAAGACAACATAAATGGTGGTAAAAGTAGAGCACGTTGATTTCACCTTAAACTATTTCACATTGTATAGAATAGCTTGGGCCAGGAAGGGGAAAACCTCGTTACGTACACGTTTAAAGCTGTATTTCTATTTTGTGTGGGCCTATGGCGACGTTCGTGATTAACACTTGAAATGTGGCATTTCCCCTGTTGCTGATAGATCGGTGTCAATTTGTAATAGGCCTACTGGAACTACTGGATATAGAGTTCGCAGATTAACAAGCGACCAAGACTCGTGGTAGCCTGCACCTCTTATCATGCCACGACGAGAATAACGTTTTTGTATTTAAATGACAAAAGGAAGATAAATGAAGATAAACAATATTGAACTTTTTTGCCGAATTGTTTTAAATTCATTATTAATTGTTACTAAGCTATGTAACAATTCCCGCAATTGGCTTAAATCAGTGGTAAACAACCCTGTGCCAGGAGTTCTACCATTCCATAGGTTTTCATTTCAACCATAATTTGGCGCACTTGACTCTACTAATTATCAGCTGAACAAAATATCTAACAGTTGAATGAGGTGTGCTTGGTTAAGATTGGATTGAAAACCTTCAGGATGGTAGATCTCCCAGGACGGGGTTGGTTACCACTGACCCTGAATCAGAACTGTAATTTTTGTTGGTTAAGTCTAAAATGTAAATGTCGTGCATTTTTGACGATCTGAATGAAGACGGTAACTTATGCCCGTAAGCATGAAGTTCAATTTAAACATTTAATCTTTATTTATTTAACATCTTTAACAGTTAGCTTACAACCCTGTCACTCAAATCACGGCCCTCAATGTCCAAGAACTGCGGGTTTTTCCACCCTCCCTTTACCTGGGAGTCAGGTGTGAATACAGTCTGGCCAATTAGTAGTGCAAACTGTTCCGCTAATTACTTGGGAGAAAAGAAAACCATGGCCGTTTTTGGATTCGAGGTCCAGATTTGAGTATCCATGGCTTACAACGTCAGCAGTTTATTATTTCAGTCTGAAATAAAAATATATGTTTCAAAACGTGAAATGCTTTTATGTTGACATTAAAATAGTCTTCCTCCATACAAACCGGCTACAGTTTCTATTCTATAATTTTCGGGACATATTTAAGGGGTCTTTGTCTCAATACTCAGACGCAACCCACACAAATATGAAATGCGTGGCATACACTGCCCCCTCGTGACGCGTAGAATTACTACAGATGGAATACAGTGCAATTCACTGTGTATGTTATCATTTCGGCAGAGCTCTCAGATCTGTTCGGGACTTTAATTGAGCTGAATTTAACATTTATTGAAGAACTTTCTATCGTGGGGCCTTTGCCATAGACAAAAGCTCCTGGAAGTGGTTTTATTCCTCTCTGATTGGGGGATACAAGTAAAAGTCCATCCATCCATTTTCTAACTGCTTGATCCAGACCGGGCCAGGTCGCAGTGGCAACAGGGCAAGCAGAGCCCTCTGCCTTCTCCCCAGCGAAGGGTGCCAACACCCAATCGCTTTGTTGCTCAAAGAGTTCTCTCAATAAGACCAACACTTAATCAGATATATTAAATTAGATTAGAGGTCATTGTCCACTTCCATGAAAATGTATTTTTTGCCTCATCTCGAGGGGAAAAAACAAGCGGGATATATTAAAATGAATCACAGGGTGACCTTTAAAAACCTGTTGCCTGCGAGATCTGTAGGAACAAACCCCAGCTAGCACGATAGGTTCCCAGTTAGATAAATGGTCCCATAGATTAAGTGCGTGCTCACTGCAGTGGCTGACTGGCTGTGACCGTTGTGAGCACAGTGTGGCGGTGTACAGTTCCAGTTCCATCAAAAACAAAGCAGAACAAGCAATATTTTAATTGGATCCTCGCAGCCAGTACAAAGAGTCCTTTTGTGATGCTGCGTTACAGCATCTTGCTTATGCGTTCTCCGGAGACAAACTGTCAGAATCAGTCAGTCTCCAAATTTCTATTTTTTAGATCGAGATTTAAACTGGACGCCTCTCTGCAAGTCGTAATTTTGGTGAAATAAGCGGGGAGCACCAATGTAAAGAATGTAAATACGTTACGTAGGGTTTGAGGTAAGTTTCCAGTACATAACGAATTTGGAGCCCATTTGAGCAAACCTGGGCCCTCGTCCTGTCGGGCAGCTCGCGCACGGCCCGTTGCCAGGGCCCTCTCGCTGTGATGCGTGTCCATATGCCGGGTGCGTTTACTTGGAGTGACTGCAGAGCGGCGCTGACTGGGGCGACCATCTGTTCACCAGCAGATATAACGCGGCCTCATCCAGCACAGCCAAGCAGGCACAAGGCAGACAGAACAAACACTACAATGCTCCTTTAGTCTGTCAGAGGGGAAAATTAAGATGACCGTTAATATGCAGTCTCTATGGGTTAAGCATTTCGGCGGTCCATTTGCGACCAATAGGATGGGAAAATTTTAATGGTTCACCCACTGCTTTAAAGTTCAGTGCTAGTCTGATAATACCAGATTTGTAATGGAGGTTGCATTATTGTAAAATATGACGCTTCAATAACATTTATGCTACTTTTTATTTTTCGTGTTGCTTAAACTCAGTCGTTAAAGGTGACTATTAACTGCTATTCAGTTTTCTCGGCAGATTTATTTTATGGCAGTGCATGGGTGAATGGCAATTGTGTATTTGTATGGTTTGTGGCTTTGCTATCGCAGGCCTATACTTTAAAGAAGCTTCGTTACTTCAAACTGTTAAAGCATTTTCCTTCCCCCTCACGCTCAGTGTTTATTTTTTCTGCGTGAAAAAATGGAGTGCGTTCCTTTTGTACTTTCAGGGCGCTGCCAGCGCGGAGTGTTTGCAGTTGGCGTGTGCGACGTGGCAGGTGTGCACCCTGCCCGCGGTCCAGGCCGCGCTGCTGTCACGTGTGGGCCCGCGACTGCGCGCGGACTCCGCTGATAACCTGCGCGGCATATGGCGTGGCTTTGATCCTGAGGAGCGGCCAACGCTGCGCAGTTCTCGGCTGTGCACCTGCCCCCTCTTTCTCCCTTTTTCTGTCCTTTTCTCTCGTCTTCGTTTTGGCGTAACCCCCCGCAATTGACGCCCACCCCGGTCCACTTTTTTACCGAATCCTCCAAACAGGAGCCTTCCTACCTTCCTCCGTACTTGTAAGATAAACCGCATTTATCGCCAATATAATTTTCTTCTGAAACTCAAACAAAAACAGTCATGAAAAAATGAATGCAGGGAGATGTTGGCGTGATGTTGCGCATAGTGGTAAAGACTGGATTTCGGGTGGACAGATAGTGGCTGATACATTAATATCCCCAGAGATGGTGTTTATGCCTCCTCCAAGGACAGCATCCCTTTTAATGCTGTCTCTTTCACAGGCCATAAAAGTAAGGCTTTCGGCGCGTATGATTTCCATAGCCATACGTCATAGCTGTAATGACAGTTGTAATAGAAGTAGCAATAATAGTTGTTGTAGTAACGGTAGTGGCCTACTTGCAGAAACAGCAGCGGTGGTGCAAGTAGTAGTTGCAGTAGTAGGCGTGTTAGTAGTAATGGATGATTAATAATTCACGTTTAACTTGATAGCTCATGCTGCATTTCTAGAAATGTACATAATGTTTTTCTATTCTGAATTGCACAGATTGTGCTGCTGTTGTTATCTTACCATCCCACTGTGGTGCTAACCTGTGTGTGTGTGTGTGTGTGTGTGTGTAGTTTTAGAGACTGCATTAAGATGCAGAGCGATAGTTTATGGACCCTTTCTGCTCGCTCCGTTTGTGCGTTAGACACGCTAAACAGCACTTTGTGGGCCGAGTGGCGCCGTTCTTGGTTTAATGACAGAATGAAATTCAGAACCGTGGACAGCGACCGCAACCTGCGTTCATGTGTACCATCTGGACTGCATAACCCATTAATTTACCAGAGATTGCCTTAACTGTTGTTTGAGAGTTTTATCTGACGTCATACAGCTAAATGCTGTTTGCTCACTGGTTTGATATACAACGTTGAATTTTATTGGTAGAGGGTTGTCGAAAGTCAAAACCAAATAAAAGCCGGATAGGAGCGATTTTGTAGCGTTTCTGTCATGAAAAATTAAACACACCTGTAGAAAATTATATTAGAACATTTTAAGACGACAAACACGATTAATTATCAATATGCAATATAGGCCTACTGGCGTTGATAGCCGCCAGTGATTGTTCAATCAGTTTCGTTGGGAAACTTGTCCTTACAGCTGTGTCTCTGAAAGCTACAGTAAGTCATAGATTGGTTAAAAATCTATATCTTTTTTTTCCTGCGGTTTCTACGTCATAAATCAAGATTTTGTCTCTGGCAGATGTAAGACCATCGATTTTCGGATCGTGGCAGATTGCTAAGGGCGCCGTCAGAAACGAGGCAGCAGAATTACAGCGGACACCTCGGGGTTATTAAGAGGCGATTTTACTCCAATAAAGTAAAAAACCTTACCAAATACATAAATATGCATCCTAGAGCCTGATCCAGAACGACCGGTAAACTGGTGGCTTTCTTTCTACGTGGGCTATAGATGACTGCTCTAGATATATCGAGGCTCTATGAACTGGACACACTATGTATGGACTGGTGAAAAAGAAAGTTCACCCTCTTTCAATTCTATGGTTTTGCATATTAGAACAGAACTAACCCTTATCTAGTCCTCAGCAAGTCCTAACACAGATGTATCAAATAACACACGTCATTATTTATTCAACCAAAAATGAGTGAACATGCAGAAGCCTTCTGAAGGTGGAAAAAAACCTACCACTGGAACAATTTCTATAGTGCGACCATGCGGCCAAAGAGTAAAGGCAATTTAAGTAGCAGATGGCTGCACTACACAACTGGGGCCGCGTGTCTGTTATCCGCGCAGTTGAGATGCGCTGCTCAGAATAAAACAGTTATTTGCAAAAAAATCCCAATAAAAAAATTATTTAAAAAAACTATGAAAAAAGAATCCCCTGTAATGTCCCCCCCCCCCCCAGCAGTCTCCCTGCCTGTGCTTGTCTATGCATTGGCACAGCAGCATGTGCAAGCAAAGGTGGCAAATTAATGTTATCCACTCGAGATTCACATCGCAGAAGGATTGTATGGAACAGAACAACTCCCCCATACTTGCTCATTATGTTAGGACTGAAACCAATGAAATATACTGGAAAATACATTTTCATCATCTGCCAGTTGCTCTGCCTAAAATTTTCTACCACATCTTATTTATTAAGGTGAACCGTACTAGTATATTAACTGACATTCAAGACACGTTCATTTTAAATATTGGTGTGTGTGAGAGCTGGAATCCCTTCTATTGGTGAATCCCTACCACCAGCATCTTCATGCAAACTTCATCCGATCCGATCAGGTGACTCCACCTTCCCAAAGGAAATAAAGTTGCCAATATACAACTGAAATCCTAACTTTATCATAGTGCTTTCCATGAAACTAAATCTAAATTCAATAGGCTATGATGTGGAAGTTGGTCTGTCTAAATAAAATGGTCAGGTGGCAAGAGACTCATCGCTGCTGAGCCAGGCATGCAATCAAAGCCACAGACTGTCTCTCTCTGGCACTGTTTGAAAAAAAAAATCTTTGGGAAAATCATGACAGAATATTACATAATGAAAAGCCAGACAGGGCAAGGTTTTCTTTTTGGGAACATCCATGTTCCTTTTCTTTGTGAAAAACAAAATGGGTTCTGACAGGCAAAAAAATGGCAAAAACAAAAACATTTGAAAACCCTCTTGGAGCACATTCGACACGTAATGTTCACTTTCGCTTGCCAAGAACACCTACAGAGGTTCTGTAAGCTCTCTGAAGGAGGATGGCCTAATGGAGTCACTCAATACACTGGGCCACTTGTAAATATTATTTTCACAAGCTTGTTAAATTTAAATCTTACCTCATGTCTCTGAACATGAAGTCCAATACTCAGTGATGTTTTAACAAGCAGTGCAACAACTATATTCGCTGGAAGTACGTGATAATGCAAATAAAGTAATATAGAATGGGTCACAAACAACTCAATGTAATATATAAACACAATAGAATATATAAACAATATATAAACAAATATATAATTAAACACTAATTACACATTTGAACATTCATTGAGACCAGATTACCTAGCTATAAATTGTATAGTTATAAAAATTGAGAACAATCTTCAAAAATACTATTCAAACAATGCTGGTATCTGGAATAAGCTGCATGGCTACATATATAAACATAGGATTGTTATTCATCCCAGGTTTTCAAAAAATAAAAAATAAAAATTATGTTAAATAAGCCAAAACATTCCCATTGTCTTTCAGTTTTAACTTGAGTTCTGTCACCAGACCATGGGCAGAAGGAAAAAAATAAAAAAATAAAGTCAGTTTAACTAATGGTGCCTTTTTCAAACAGATTTACAACATTACACTGCCATCACTCCCATAATTGTGTGGTAAAAGCCACATTCAATCAAATATTCCAAATATATTGGCATCTTTAAACATTAACCCTACACAGTGCCACCAGTTTTATACTGTTTCATGATCATTTTTTAAACTTGGGCCACTTGATCTTCGCAAGACTACGCAATGTTGAACATATTTCTGTATTTACTAAATGTGTTTGGTTTCAGCTGCATTTACATAGAGACATAATGTGTGAACTTTTGTACTCTATGGCTCCTAGTCAGGAAAACAATGATGAAATAACACTGTCACTCTAAATATGTTGTGTATGGTACCTAGAATGCTGAAACATTAACAGTGTGAGATGAATAAGACCTGAGTTGTTTTTCCCTATTTAATCTAATCACGAACATAATGGTGTTTCAGTGAATTCATTACGGCAATATTTTTTACAAGCTTATTACATGGTTCAGTTCTATTTCGATAGTATTTCATACAGCAATAAATATTACAGATATGCTGTTTAAAGAAACAAAAAAACACTACATAGATACTTACACTGTCACAGGAATGCAGGATAACAAACAATAAGCACAATGTGGTTTCTTGCATCATTTTAAGTACAAAGTAGCACAATAAAAGCGTAGAAGCAGCCAATTAATCGGTAGCTTTTAAAATGGTCTCCTGGCTCTCATGCGGCGTCAATAAAAATGCTTGCTAAGGTCAGTATTCTGTCATACAATCGCAAAAAGTACCCATTCTTCAAAATAAGAAACTATTAATTAAATTTACATTTGCATACATGATAACTTGATATCTTACCTCGTGCTCTAAAGTTGGGTTTGCTGGTAATGGCCATGAACACATTTCATGCACTGTTTTGCCCCTTCATGTACCACCGCGCGCTATAGTCCAGAGACCTGACCTAGAGAATTGGTTGCACTTTAGATTTCCCGGGTTTACTGGCTAACACGTGGCCGCAACGTCACATGGGGATCAGTACCTCGGACAGTGGCGTCTGCCAATGCGCAGCTAAACGGCGGATCTTTTTTCCACACCGAGAGACCAAGGGAGAAAAAAATCATAACAGGAAAACGTTGGGGGGGCAAACAACATTGATAAACATTTTTTAACGGTTCAATTAGCATGCTAATCCGAAACAAAGCGCTGCATTTGTCCGTCTTCAAGATGCACGTCGGTGAGACAACGGGGTTCATACTAATATTTCTATGACTGCTATTCCAAATATTATCGCTATCATCGTTATTATTATATAAATTAGCACAATTCGTTTGATGTATATCACATCGGTGCCACCATGTCTCTCTGATAGAAGAATTCGCTGCATCCTTTTTTCTTTCTTTTTTTTTTTTTTTTGGGGTGCAACATCTTTCCGTTACATGTTGTGCAGGAACCGTTGCAGAAGGGAAAAAATCAGCATGGATATTCGATGGGAAAAGGATGTTTGTTTTTATGCTCGTTTTCGCCGTCGTAACCAATGCGATTTAAAATGCGAATACGTTGGATTATAAATCGGATCTCGGTGGTGTTCAGAGGGGGGACAGTTTGGGACATATTCTCAATATTTCAACCAAAAAATGTTCTGTAAAGAAAAGAGAAAACACCATGGTCTGGTAGCCGGGATGGCATTGAGGGACAAACAAAAGAGAGACGATTTGAATTACGTTTAATTCTAGCTCGACTTTGATTTTTCTTTATCATTTTGGATTATGTTTACGGACACGACACCCATATTCGGAAATTTGGATTGGTTGATGTCGCGGTGTCTTCTGATTTTATAAATGTCATTTTACGGGATCTTTGTTTCTCTTTAGCTCTCTCGCTCCCTCTTTCCCTGTCTCCTGCTTTTGATAGAATACTGAATTTTCGTTGCAAACCTTGGGCAGCACGCTTAAAAACACGGTTTGCAGCGTAGCCACAGCTCTTAAATATTAATAAGAAGGCCGATTGTTATATTATTGCTGTTTAATTCGCTGATCGCTCCTTAAAGCATCTCCAGTGTTTCTTGTATCGGCATTCGATGAATACTGAAAGAGCTTCTGTCCCTTCACGGGAAGAGAAAGCCTTTCATCCGCATTTGTTAATGTACACATGCAATTAGAGGGAAATAATAACAGCGAACGTTTTCCTCTATCATATTTTCATTTTTGACCGTTTATTAGCTGAGTGTTTTCATTGATTGGCATAGCCTATTTTGGCTCTGATTTCTAGGTTTTGATATCGTAGTCCAATAGCGTACCCTATATCCGATCCCATAACCGTATTATTAACAATTACAATCCTACTGATTATATGTATTATGGTAGCCAGATAATAAGCAGTGGGTTTGTAAAATCTGAATCCGGGATGCTACGTTTATCCCATACCTGAAATTGATGGGTGTTTTTCACTCTACATCTGGATATGCTTATGTAGTAAACGATGTTTAAGTATCGGATCCGCATGTTTTTCAACGAACTGAAGGTACTGGTTTTGATGCGGTCCGGTTCTAGACGGGCCGACTCAGACACCGACGCAGACAGACGAACGAGCATGAGAGGGCTCGGGGTGGGCGGTTGTGGTTGGCCGGCCTTTGATTGCTCTTCCCGGGACGATGAAGAGGAGTACTACGGGACGGACCCGCGGCCACGGAGTCTGGCTTTTGAGGAGAAGGACGCCAAGGTGCAGGCGGGCCTGGACGCGGTATCACTCACGAGCAGCATGGACAGCGGCATGCGCTCACCGCAATGTCGGATCTGCTTTCAGGGACCTGAGCAGGTAACGTTCCGGTATCCCGTGCTACACGATTCCCTTCCGTCTGTGCCGCCCTCCAATCGCTGTGCTGAACTTCGCGTTTATTTAGATGTTCCCTGGCGTCATTGTTTCATCCAAATATCCAGAATATTTGGATTCTTATAGTGATCTATTCGGTTAATATCGATATCGCTCGCGGTACGTGCCAGCCAAATACATAGGACGAGCCCAAATACTGTCCGTGGACTGAGACACAAATAAACCACAGGCCCTGTTGTTTTGCCCCGCTAGTCAAATAGAGTTTACTGTCTATACCATAGTATAGAACATATTTATCTCCATTATTAATTTAATATTTTAATACAAGCCGTCTTTGTTGTTTGTTAATACATCCGGTAAGAGTTACTACCGTTACTATTTGGTCAAAACTGGACAAAAACTTGCGTTTTCAGTCCAATTTACATTACATTACATTACAGGCATTTGGCAGACGCTCTTATTCAGAACGACGTACAACAAAGTCTATAACCATAACCAATTTAACGACAAAACCATATTGATTCTGAAATTATACACTGAGGTTGATGGCTCGTTGAGTGGGAAAGTTCAGGCTTTATGTCACATGGTATACACATGGTAGGCTATTCAAGATGCTAAAGGGAGACCATACGCTTGGTACATGCTCGAAGGTGTTAAAGGATACCCAGAAATCATGAACTTTCATTTATCGAAAATGAGTGGATTTAAACAAAACTGTAAACAGAAGGCCTCAAGGTCCCAACGGGGCATTAACTGGTACCCCGAAACTAAAATTGTTACGGTACACATACATCTGACAAAATTGTTAACTTAAATATAAAAATAATAAGAGCTATATGTGTTGCCACGAGTCTGCCGTAAAAATAAACTTGGTAGCTAACGTACAAAAACCTGACCTTAATTTGGTGTAGATTTTGTGGTTAACAGGCAAAGGCTGAAACCGATTTAGCGAATTTAGCCTAAAAGGCGCTCAACTTCATACTCATCTATAAAGACTACAAATGCAATGCTATCTCACCAAACTTTACCCCTTAGTTGAAAGATTTTGAGAGTGTGCACCAGACAGGAAAATTGCCTTGTGTCACATGGCGTGGCTGCCATATTGAATCGTTCTTCGTTTCAGGCAAAACATAAAATCCCCTTTTACTGTAGGTGGGAAAGGATAAGGAAAGGAAACGAGCCGCCCAGTCAGGCTATACCAGAGACTTTTTCTGCAACACGTACATCCTTCAAATACAAGTATATTAAAAAAAAAAAAAAAAAGAATTTGATAATTTGATGACGTTTCCATTTTGTGTTTTACTTTATTAAGATGCTTGTGGTGAGCTAAAAGTTTGATCACTCCACTCCGGTACTCTTGTTTGTCCCATTTTACCAAGCAGACAATAATGCACCTCATCACAGATTATAGGATTCACTGATTATACAAAACACGTCACATAAAACACCTCACAGGCTGTGCCCTCAGATATAAGTAAAACCTTTCTAATTGTAATACCAATAATACGGTCCAGAGTATATGCTTACAGTATGTCACTGAAATATTTGCTCACTTGCGCACGCACACATATATATATTTAAATGAGTTAAATTGGCATCTCTATTGTGTGAGTGTGCGTGCTTATGAAGAGGTGAGAAGTGGGAGGAGGAACTCTGTGCTCATGTTTGAGGGTATCTGATGGTCTGTTACTGAGCTGAACAGGATTGTTTAGATGCTGTTTGGAGCATTTGGAGTTAAGTCGCAGCCGAGCACTCCCCTTTTCCAATGATCCATGCGGCAATTATTGTAACGATGCAACAGGGATTGTAATGTGCATGAACCCATCAAGAACTTCGGGTGGTGATGCATCTAGGAAAAGTCACATTAGGATATATTTTTTATTTATTTATTTTATGTTGTTTTTATTTTTATTTTTTTAAACCTGGCTGCAAAAATGATGTTGCGGTGAAGTAATGTGGAGAGGAGTTCATGCAGAAGTGTGTGGAGTAATAGTGGGTCTTTAACACCCTGAGATCTGGCAGAAAGAAAGGTTAAGTAATTAAATTCTTTTACGTAATACGAGTGTCTTGAATGACAAAAACATGTTGCAGTGAAAATATTTTCAAATGTATAATTTATTCAAGTTTTATTTAATGTCCCTTGAAGTGTAGGTTTCAGCATAGTGAAATATGTGGCTCTTGAGATTAAGACCAGATACTCATGTCCCCTACAGGGGACAAAAATGAACTGCCGAGCCACAGGAAGTTAAAGTGGCACCTTCGGGACGCCGCTGACCCCATCTAAACCGCACGACCGTGCGCCTCTCTTTCCACCGAGAGCGTACATCCTGTTATAATAAGACCTCGTTAGGCAACACAGTGAGACACATAACTTTGAACTTTGGTTTAATTAGACACCATTAACTCCACCCAACTGTCCTTTAAAATGTAGATTGGGGTCTCGCTTGTGCAATGAGCCTATAAGGAGAAGAATTAGGTGAGATTGGGTGACAGAATTGCAGGCTGAGCGGGGTGCGCATTTTGCCTAAATGCAAGATTCCAAAGCACTGTCCCACACTAATGAAGCCCTTATTGTGATGCATCATCAGGAATGGAAAGTGATTGAAATGTCGATGAGAGACGACCAAGGCACCAGTGTTTCAGCCTTCATCAGGGCCTACGGTGAACTGAGCTGTGTTTACTGACCCCAGGTGTTAATACCTTGAGCTCTGAGTGCTGCCCACGACAGCGACCCACCCCAGCACGAATGCCAGTGCGGGCTGGCGCTGGGCCAAAAAGCGAGGTGCAAATTCAGTGCGTCGTTATTATTTTTGCAGGCCGGCGGTGGGTGACACAGGAGCGTTAACGCGCTCGGGTCGGGGGAACGAGGCCGAGCGTCCGGCACGGCGAGGCCCCCTGACGAAGAGAACGAGACGGCGTGGCGTTCGTGCGAAAGCTCCTCTTTCTTTCGGGCTGTTACCCGGGCGCCCGTGTGTCGCGCACTCGCACCGCGGGCAGTCCCTGGCGCTCTCCCGTCGTTAGGGAACGTGGGGCGTGCGGGAGCCACAGCTCGCCAGCCACGTGCCCGCCTCCGCTCGCTCACAGGGGCTGTGCCCGCCCCCACTCGCTCACAGGGGCTGTGCCCGCCTCCGCTCGCTCACAGGGGCTGTGCCCGCCTCCGCTCACTCACAGGGGCTGTGCCCACCTCCGCTCGCTCACAGGGGCTGTGCCCGCCTCCACTCGCTCACAGGTGCTGTGCCCGCCTCTGCTCGCTCACAGGTGCTGTGCCCGCCTCTGCTCGCTCACAGGTGCTGTGCCCGCCTCTGCTCGCTCACAGGTGCTGTGCCCGCCTCCGCTCGCTCACAGGTGCTGGCCCGCCTCCGCTCGCACAGGGGCTGTGCCGTCCTCCGTCGCTCACAGGTGCTGTGCCATCCGCTCGCTCACAGGGCTGTGCCTGTCTCTCCGTCGTCAGGTGGCGTGCCGCTCACGCTCGCTCACAGTGCTGTGCCCGCCTCCGCTCGCTCACAGGTGCTGTGCCCGCCTCTCCTGCTCACAGGTGCTGTGCCCGCCTCCGCTCGCTCACAGGGCTGTGCTCGCCTTTGTCACTCACAGGTGCTGTGCCCCCTCCGCTCGCTCACAGGGGCTGTGCCCGCCTCCACTCGCTCACAGGGGCTGTGCCCGCCTCCGCTCGCTCACAGGGGCTGTGCCCGCCTCCGCTCACTCACAGGGGCTGTGCCCGCCTCCGCTCGCTCACAGGTGCTATGCATGTCCTCCAGTCCTCCCAGTTCGCAACGCGGCAACGGTCCTGCAGTTCTTCCTCAGTTCTCTCTTTTTCCTGGGGGGGGGGGGTGTCACTATGTCTGCTGGGCGGGGCGCTCTTTATTTCAGAGGGGTTGTGACCATATTTGAACATTTCTGATACGGGATTGCGCAATTCTCATCCATGAGCAGATACAGGCCTGAATCAGGACCTTTTCAGCGCTACATTATAGCACCAGACAATACGTTATTACGTTCTCTGCGTGTTCGAATACAGGCTGAGGCGAGGACATCTTGGGTGACTTAGAATTCACACCATCAGTGCTGCACCGGTATTGTTAGAGAGGAGTTATGATGACCTATTTCCATATTTATATATTTATGGAAATAATAATAAAATAAGGCTAAGTCTCTTCCCATGCACAGCCAGCCTGCAGCGCAGACAGCGTGTGAGTGGGGCAGAGATGTGTGGTGGTAACCTTACTCCTGCCGTTTGCATAAGTAATGACGTACAGGCAGAGCGGTGGGTGTGACTCTGGCCCCAGCCCAAGGTTTGAAAACAACACATGCAGAGAGAGAGCTCTCCAGGACTGGATCGGTTAACCTTGGGATGGAGTTAATTGATGCAGCCTTCTTTTTTGTTGTTGTTGTTTTTTTTGTTTGTTTTTTTTTTGACTCCACCCAATTCGAAATGCTGTAAATTGCACCGCCGAACGCAGACGGTATTTTCCTCTCTGACACAGTCTGGGCTGGGGAAGCGATTTACGGCACTTTGACGGAGAGGTGCTCCGCCCGCCCGTACGTGCATGTGCCCGAGCCCCGACCGCAAGGAGCTGGTGGAATCGGAGAGAGAGAGGGAGAGAGCGCACAGGAGATAGTGGGAGAGAGTAAAAGGGAAACAGAGTGGGGGAGGGGAGAGACACAAAGAGAGAGAGAGAGAGAGACTGGAAGGAACAATCAGAAGCAAACAAAGGAAAAGGAGAAAGTGAAGGAAAGATACCCTTTTTGGCTGAGGATGTCTGTGTTTTTCATGCATGTCTACCGTGCACCTCATGTTTTTGGTATAGCTATCATTACCATGCTAAATCAGTAGTGCTGGGCATCTTTTTGTTTTCATTTGGCTCCCAACCAGGGCTGGTCATATCCAATTCCCATCCCAATTTGGAATGGCCAATCGCCTGCGACCGCAGCGACATACATGCACAAACTCCACTGCTGATTCGTGAAAGTGCAGACATTTGCAGTTCTCCTCCGAAACACATGGTGTCGCCAGCTGCTTCTTTTCGCACCGCAGACTACTGCTAGAGCAGAGTCGGAGGACGACCTTCAAAGTGCACTTTGACTGCAGTCTAAGGGTGCTTGATCAACCAGCAGGGGTCGCTAGATAGCGACGAACGCAGAACCCTGTCTGACTCGAATCCTCCCATTCCCTGGGCGATGCCAATTGCGCATCGCCTTATGGTGCTAGCAGCCACGGTTGGCACTGACTGGCAGGGTCTGGATTCGATCCGAGGTCGTGAGGCTCATCCGTGCACCACAGCGTGGTGCCTAAACCGCAACCCAATCCTGGACATCTTGTGTCTACTGACTCACAGGCAACCCCTACTGATTTAGTCCAATTTCCTCCTCGGTGGATTAGATTCATGTTGTACATTATAACTGTGGAGGAGGGCGGTACTAAATGTTTATTTCTTGTCTGAACTAGACCGTGAACTGCCTTCAACAGATCGAGAGCAAGCAACCGAATTTCAAGGCTATATTTAGCCCCATCTAAGCCTAGGATTTGGGTTGATACTTTCACACCAAAACGTGAAGGTGCCTCATATAGTTTGAGCCAAAGTCCTTTTTTCGTAAGCTTTTTTTGAAAGCTCCGATACTGTCACAAATGTGATATAATGAATTGTACAATTGATGTAATGATTCTGTAACTCTGTATGACAAAGTGCAATGTTGGTCAGTGTACTGGTATTGGCATTTAAAACTAGATGCCAGCACAAACTCTTAATCCATGTTAATATGAAGTATTAGAGGTACAGCTTCTAAAGGAATTGTAGTTCAAGAGGTTAATTCATTTGTTATGAATTAAATATGAAAATAGTATGCCAGTGTGCAATATATTCCAATCTCAGAGTAACTACACACAACAAAGTTAATTAGTCTGCATTGCAACAATGGGCAACGTGCAATGAAACCCAGCCCTCCAGAATTTTTTGCATCCTCAATTAGCATGAGCAAAAAATGCTGGATAACATTGACTATATTGTTTATGAAATGTTATCTATGCTCAGCAATAGGAGAAAATGATATACTTTTATTGTGAAGATAAAACTATATGCCAGATGCAATCAACTTCTGCAATTTTCTAACTGTGATCCTTGGAGAAACAGTTGAAACCTTCTTGATAAATATGTTCCCTCTCTGTTCTCCTTTTCAGTGTTCTTGAACGTATTATAATGAATTGGATATAAACTCAGACAAAATGCTTTTGCGCTAAAATGTAATCAGTTCAGAGGGAAAGAAATAAACAGAAGGGGGGTATATGTATAGCATTCTGATTTCTTACGAGAATGTACGGCATTCTGATATTTCATATCAGAACCTGACCGATGATTTTGGGACTGTTGAGGCTATCGTGTGATAAGTCACCCATTTCAGTTCGCTCGGTTCCATGCACTTCCCGACCAGCGGCTGTGGACACGTCTCGTTCAGGGGAAGATGGCATTTCAGCCGTCATGGCCGAGAAGAGAAGCGAGGCACCTGAAGGCCTTTTTCTGTCTCCTCTCTCTCTCTCTCTCTCTCTCTCTCTGCGGTCACCTGCTGTTAAACTATTCAGCGGGTGATGAGGTCACCTCCCCAGGGCTCGCCGGTCTGTGTCGGCGAGCGCAATTAGCCGCCTCGTCCGGCTCGGCGGAGCTCGGGGGGCTCGGCCCGCCCGGTGGGCGTCGGCGTCCGGCGGAGCGCCGCGGCATCGACCCGCGCAAACCGCGAACGAGAAAGCGCGTCGAATTCGGGCGCGGCCGCCAGCGCCGCCTCGCTTCGACGCGCCAAACCGCTGCGCCCCCGTCTGCTCACGGACGCCCCCCCCCCCCCCCCCTCGTCTCCGTCCGTGAGGCCCCTCCCGACCGCTGCTGACGGGGTGGAGGCGGACAGAAAGTTTCCCCCTCGGCCATTAGGGCACGTGACGCCGCGGGGACGCAGGAGCGGCTCTCAGCCGTCGGGCGAACGCGGTGCTGCCAGGGCAGGCTCAGCGGCGTAGCGGCTCAGTACCCGAAACGCGCCGACGCCGTTTGCCCGCCGCGTCCCGCGACGGCGACCGCCCCGTCGTTTGTTTATCTTACGGCTGCGCGTAGCGGTGGGCCGCTCGCATCGCCGTGACGTCAGCTGGGCAGAACACTCGGAGGCAGGCGAGAAAATGTGCGCGCTGACTCACCAGTGCTCCTCCTCCTCCCTCTCTCCCTCCCTCCCTCCCTCCCTCTCCCCCTCCCTCTCTCCCTCTCCCCTCTGTATCATGCAGGCCTTTGGACATCACACCCGCACACATGCATGTTACGCACTTGCGCACATTCGCGTTCACGCATGCACTCGGACACGCAATAGCGCGCATGCAAATGCACACGCACGATAAGGGAGGAGAGGGATTTAACAAAACCCACAACAGAACGGAGTATCCAGAAAGCGGGGGAGTAGCGATGGAAAGAAATAGCATTGTAATGTGTGTGCGCGAGAGACGGAGAAACAGAGAGAGCGCAGGCGAGCCTTCGTACATCAGGTGTTTACAGGACAAATGAGCAAATATCTGGAATCGCTATTCTTCTGACAGTGACACAATCTGGAAAAACATCCACGCCTTCTCTATCCTCACTGTGGCTTTCTGGAAAGATGCTGCATTCTGCTTCCCCAATAGCATTTAATCACCCTCACTTGCACACTGTATCGCTTTTCCTTTGAAGTATACTAGACACTGTAGATTACAGGAGCAATTTTGCAGCATTTAGCCCCGCTTGGGGCTTTCACTAGACGTAGATCTGGGTCAACAGTTTTCAGCGGTGACAGAGGTGTTGATTTGATGTTATCGTAAGGAATCCATAAAGAATCAGAAAAGTAAATCCATACGCAGAACTGCGGTTACATCTATTGAAGATCGCTGAGAAAAAAATATTCATCCTCTGATCGTAATTTCCGTCTCTCCGGTTTTTCTCATTCTTTCAGCAGATAGAAAGTGACTTCCCGAAACAGCAGATCAAAGAACTGAGCGGTCAGGGTGTGATTTAGCGCTGCCTCCTCGTTTAAGTGAATTATCTGCCAATCTTGCCTGTGGCTGCATTAAAACATGGACAGTGCAAGAGCATAAGGAGCATATGAGAACATAGGAATGCATAAGCTCTGGAAATTCAGTCAGTCTAGGCTTGTTCTTTACCTGCAGTCTATATTAGTATTCCAGCTTCCTGTTGACCTTTTGTACTGGTACAGCACAAGGTCTAGATCACGGGTGTCTTATTCGCAAACGGCCAATGTGGGTGTCTTAGTGCTGGACTAAAAACAAAAAACCTGCACCAACATCGGCCCTTTTTGAATAATATTGGACAGCCTGATGGATTGACTATTAATCATCTTAAAATTTCAATTTTTGACTTGACTTGAACCACAAAGAATCTCCAGCACCAAACTGCCTCTCGCAACATGACTCCTCGGGGAGGGGCAGAACAGCTGGACACAGATGAGAAAATCCCAGTTTTCATCAGAATTTTATTTGTAGAGCGAGTTCTTTAAATAAACAACAAACAAATAAAAACAGACAACAAAACAAATCCCTATCTTTCTCGATCTCGCTCTCACTCCCTCTCCCTCTGTGTGTGCAGATTCTGGTGTCAGACACATGCTGTGGAAAGAAGCACAGTTTTTAGCCCTGGGCTGATTAGGTAACACAACCCAGGTGTGTGTGTGCCCAGCCAATCAGTAGGCCTGGCCCCAGACTGCCCTGATTCCCTCTTCTGGACCGAGCCCTGCCATGCGGATGCCACGAGGTGCATTCAGATTGGCTGAAGGGGGGATTTAAAGTGAAATGATACACAGAATTGTGGCAGTTAGTCCATGTATAGTCTGAAGAGATGAGTCTTCAGACCACGGCAGAAGATGGATAGTGAGGGAGAGGGCTTGATGTTGTGATGATGTCTGCATTTGCACCAGCTGCTTAACCATTAGTCTCTGTCAACGAGATGTCTCCATCACCAGAGTATTCTTTTCTGGGCACAGGGAATGAAAAAGGTTTGGTTTTCACCAGTGTTTTATTTGTAGAGAGAACAACTTCTTTAAACAAGCAACAAGCAAACAAAAATGATCACCTTTTACCTTCTTGGATTCTGGGAAGAAATGAACTCTCTTTCTCTCTTTCTTTCTGCATGAGGACTCAGACTCCTACTGTGACAAAAGCACACTTTTTAGCCCTGGGCTGATTAGGTAACACAACCCAGGTGTGTGTGTGCCCAATTAAACACTAGGTGTGACCACAAATTGCCCCGGTTTCCGATTCCAAACTGAGCCCTGCCACATTCTTCCTACCTTCTCTGTCTGTTACCTGTTTAAACTCAGAAACTTCAACAAAAACAGGGGATGCACTGAAGAACATGGAAATGAAGTTATGCAGCATTTCAGCTTGACAAATTATAAAAAAAGAATTTGATAGGTTGTGGAAAATTCTTTTTCTAGTGTTTTCAAGGCTCATAAAAGAAGTAGGTCAGAATCATTGTGAAAATATTGGTACAACATTGTTATTCATGACATTCTTACACAACCTCAACAAAACTTTACGATAGATATTTGTAATAGTGGGTTAATAAAACAATGCTTGAACATAATAGTACAGAAGTAGCATAACCTTGGTTGGCCTATAGTCTCCAAGGAATTAATTAATTCAGTAGATATGTCAAAAAAGACATATATCTGCCAGTCAGAGGTTAGTTACATTGTGAGTGTTTGTACAAACAGGAATGTTTGTATTTATGTTTGAGTTTGGCTGTTGGAGATTTGACAGAATTTCTAGGCAAATATCGGCTTTGAATGTAGGTCATGGTACCGTCTCTCTCTCTCTCTCTCTCTCTCTCTATCCCTCTCTCCCACTCTTGCACTGCTTAATTTCTTTCTGTCTCTCAATTTCAGCCCTCTCACCTGTCTGTCTCTTGGGTCTGACCACCTGCTCTCTCGCAGATGCACTCACATCTGTCTGTGCGATTAGCAGGCTTTGTGCGCAGCAGGTGCTGTGCCTCAGTGCCACAGGTAAAAGGTGGGGGAATCTTACCTCCGGCAAATCAAAAACAAATGGGGCGGAGCCTGTGGCGTGGTGGCCCCAGAAGCTGCAGATGGTGGCATTTGTCATTTTGAGAAATGGGGGTCACTGTCTCCATATTCCTTGTGCTGTACCTTCTTTTATGTTTTTCCACAGCTTCCCTTCTTACCTATCTCATCCTCTGCCTCTGTTCAATTGATCTTCCTCCATTAGCTTGATCAAACATCATTTGTATGGCAAAAAGCATTCACAAGACAAGCAACTGTACAGTAGCTCAGAAGAAAAAACAGAAATTGTGATTCTGAAGAGTGAAATGAAAAGCTCAAAACAGAATTTGTTATTAAGATAATGTCACCTGAGTTTTTCTAAGCCACTTAACAGCTTTTTCTCACTCTATTACCATTTATCACAGTATGGGGTAAAAACCTTCAGAATATACTGAAGTAGATTTGGCTCAACACGGATACAGCTCCATATAATTGTTTATGCTTTACTTTTCAGCAGTGAAACTTTTCATGCCACATTTTACATACTGTATTTGTACTGCTGTTGTTGTGTGTGGGCATTGCACCAGGAATAATGGACTTGATACAGCTAGTTGGTGCTGTGGAGCAGTTCATATCATTTTCGTCTCTACATCCAGGGGCCATAGAATGTACATGGACGCACTGATTCCAGATCAGTTTTAACTTTTGGTAGTGTCGAGGATGATAATAAAGATCGGCCCGGGTGAAAAGTCAGCAGAATATGCTACGGGTCTAGGTTTTCACCTGTACTGTAGACATTTTCTATATTATTTTTATATATATTTATATATTTTCTTACATCTGATGTATGTACCTTGTATAACATCATCTCAGAGTCTATTTATTTTGAGTGTATTCACCATAATGAACCTTCATATTGTTTTTTTAGAACTTTCATGCCTTTTTTTTTTTTTTGCATTTTCCCCTTATTTTCTCAGAGACATACAAATATGATTAGTCACACTGAGCCAGTCACATTTGTAGGCCTGTTCCCCTTCAGCGTACTTCACCAGTTCAGTGGGGTGCAGACTGGCGCGCGCGTGTGCGGTTCAGACATCAGTGGCTCCGCACAAATGGGGGAACCAGCAGGCGGTCTCAGTGTGTAAATGGGCTGGCTGATCAAATTAAGTGATCAAGGCCACTTGGGTCTTTGTGAGACAGCCCGAAACTACAATATGAGCTGTGCTGGGTACAGCGTTAGCACAGAACCCAATTATACGTATTGTTACTTTATGGCGCGTCGTCCCCACAACGAGAGGGATTATAAACCTCGTAGCCTTACAGCTGAATGGCTGCTCTGCTCTTCCTGTGGACATATAAGCTTCATTTTGTCTTGAATTTATTTGGGTTTTTTTTTTTTTCTACATGTGCCTTTCAGTGTTCCTTCTAATCAAATCTGATAACAGGGGAAAACCTGACTGAATATTTCAAAGGAGTTATTTTGTTTATGAGGTATGCTCAAAAATAAAGAGTCGGTGCTGTGCTTCTCTAAAGAAACACAAGGTCCTCGACACAGCGCACAAATATGTCACGTGGGACCCCCATCTGAGGCTCTCATTCTTAATGCCGCGATGTGCCCTTGTATCTGGACTTAGTCTGGCCTCGGTGCCAGTGCCTGTGGACGAATAACAAGGGAGTACAGTCTCATAAATGTTCATACATTAGTAACATAATATATTTTCTTGGAAAAACTAATTTTTATTCATTTTTAAAAAAATTTTTTTTAATTCAGCCAAGCGGTTGGCAAGGCAGCTGTGAAAATGCTGGCCATGTTTTGCCAGACCAGACGACCATGAGATATGAAGTGTCATCTGCGTTATTTAAAAGCTGACCACAATGAGTTCCATAAAACAAACGCCCGTGATGGTGGTTCAGCTCCAGGAACTCATTCGCTTTCTGAATATCAATTTCATTCTGTGGGCAGCCGCTGTCGCGTCCTCCTGGTTTAATCACACCACATCTTTATGACCACTGAACCCCGCAGTTTGTCTGCTATTACAGAGCGCAAAAGCACCTGTGAGGGAGGCGATGATAAATTAAAGTACAGCAGACACGGTTCCCTAAATCTGTTCTGTACTCCTGCAAATACTGATCACCATGAATGATCGCTATGAATAATGTTCCTGTTATTTTGTTGCCAACGAGACAGAGAAAAAGGTCTCCAGGTTTCCCACAGAAGTCACTTCTTATGGACAGAGATACTTTTTCCATTCTCTCGTTTTGTTTTGCTCACGTCAGTAGCATGAGGGGATATAAATGGAAATGAGTGAAAAGCAAATTCCGCACAGACGTTAGGAAGCATTTTTTCCTCAAAGAGAGTATAGTCAATGTGTGGAATGGCCTGCCAGGTCATGTAGTTGAGGCAGAAACTCTGGGGGTTTTCAAGACCAGGCTTGATAGGGTGTTTGATTCTATCTAGCCTGTAGGTAATCAGAGCACTATGTACAATTTAGCCTGGAAAATAGTCAGGATTGTTGGGCTGAATGGCCTGTTTTTGTCATTATGTTATTTTATCTTGTGTTGTGTTGTCTTGTGTTATGTTATGTTATGTTAGATGGATAAAATGTATATTTGGATTAAGATTTTAATTACTTCATCAAGAAGAAATAGAATCTGGTGAATATGCAAACACTGCTGTAAAGATGTTTTATATTTGGCAAACAATGCCAGGTTGGCACCACTGTGCTTTTTCTCCATGACTTCAGCCAGGATTTAAACATCACTTGTTCTACTTTTTTATTAAAAAACAAAAAAGAACAAAGGTGTTCTTTTTTCCCCGCAAACACAGTTTAGCAAGTTAATTTTGGTGATTGTTGAACTTGCCAAATTGTATCTGTGAAGAAAAAAGAAACGCATGTACTTATTCATGAGCCAGCATTGCAGACAAACGATGGTAACGTCCGTACCTTTGTGTTTACATGTAAAGTCAGTGTAGTTTTACCCCTTATTGAAGCTGTTCAAATTCAGGTGAAACTCTGAAGTGGGTGTATGACTGTGACCCAATACACTATTTCCAAGCTCAAAATTCTGTTGTGAATTTGGGTTTGTGTGCCATTGGTACATACCAGTAAAAAGAACTGAACCTAACCGTGTAATATGGGAATGCATTGCCATTTTTGCTTGCATTCGTTTATGTTATTTAAATAAAATCATAGGTTTTACCATAACTATTAATGTATTATTTATTCATTCATTCATTTATTTTGTGAATTCATGGTGACTGTCTATCGCAGTGGCTCAGTGGCTACAAACTGTTGCCAGACATGTAATTACATGTTTTTGTTTTATGTCATTTATCAGTTAAGTAGCCATTTTTCATTCATTTCCATTCATGTCTTCTACAAAGGGTCATTATACAAATGTGAATCTTTAGGCATATGCATTACCTGTGCTACCCCACAATTATGCAACTATGGATTACTATTACTATATTATTTAAAGTATTAAAGCATTATGCCAGCAGCCATACCTCCATGCACTCTGCTCCTGCCGTATGGCTGAAGCTAAGCAGGTGTGGGCTTGGTTAGTACTTGGATGGGAGACCACCAGGGAATACTGAGTTGCTGCTGGAAGTGGTGTTAGTGGGCCAGCAGCGGGCAATCTTCCCTCTGGTCAAATAAACCCCAAACCCCAAACACAGTGACGGGGACACTGTGCTGCAGGAGATGCTGTCTTTCGGATGAGACATTAAACCGAGGTTCTGACTCACTGTGGTCATTAAAGATCCCATGACACTTATCGCTAAGAGTAGGGGGTGTCCTGGCTAAATCCCAGATCTGGCGCTCGCGAACTTGCCACCAAAAACCATCCCCAGATTTAATTGGCTAAATAAAATGTTCTCTCCCTCTCCACCTTCGCTAATGTGTGGTGAGCTTTCTGGCGCAAAATGGCTGCCGTGCATCACCCAGGTGGGTGCTACACATTGGTGGTGGGTGAGGTGAGTTCCCCTTCACTGTAAAGCACTTTGAGCATTCAGAAAAGTGCTATATAAATGTAAGGATATTCTATTCTATATATATATATAAAATTTTGCTGATCTCTTTCTCTCTCTCTCTCTCTCTCTCTCTCAATTTAGTTTAATTTAATTTCAATTTGCTTCAATTTTCAATACACAGAAACCTGGAAACCACATATACAACAAGCAAAACGTACAACCCATAACTCAATAATAATAATAATAATAATAAGAAGAAGAAGAAGAAGAATAATAATAACAACAACAATAATAATTGCAATAATAATAATAACAGCAACAACAATGATAACAATAATAAACATGTTCACATAATGTAAAAAAACAATTAACATTAATTAAGGTGTGAAGAACATTTATTGTTATATAAACAAATATGTGACTGTATAGTATACATTTTAAAAAATAAAAAAGAGTAAGATAGATTAAGTTACCTTTTTTAACAGGGTCAACAAATAATAATTGTAAATAATATATTTTCAACTATAAATATTTGATTTCGAGTGTGTTTGCTTTATGTCTCTTGCTCTCTCTCTCTGTCTGGATAAAGTGGTGATAATATTGTAATGAAATGAAGCCAAGTGAGAACCTTATACTAGTGATCTTAGCAAAACTTGAGCTGGCCAACAAGCTCAGTTCAAAGCATCTGGTGTAGCGCTCGCATGAATAATGAATAAAATAATAAATATAAAAGAGTGAAATCTCTGAGTGGAATTTACTGTACGCCTGCTCTGAGAGGGCAAGAATCCATCAGAGTTTTGAATCCCCGGTGACATTTACCAATAACTTAGAAGGATTTTGGATGTTTGGCTGTTTCAAAGCCGCTAAGCTGACAGGAGCCAAATTGACAGCAACGCAGGGCTTCCAAAACACATATTTTCAATAGCATACCATAGAAGCTGTTGTAATTCTATATTCCCAGATAGCCTTTCCTGTTTGGGAACTAATGCGTACAATACACTCTTGCACTGGATAGTATGTTCTAATACCGTAAAATACCCAAGAGCAGAATAGAACAGAACTGTTTACATAACTTTGCCATGTACTTTGACCTTTATGTATATTGAGTACATTTATAAAACTTCCTGAAGTATTTCAAGTGGGAAATAAATATCTATTGTAAAATGTCTTATTTGTTAGATATACTGTAAAAAAAATTCACGCTTCATAACATTTATGCAAATAATCCTCATCCTTGATTTCCTCTCTTTCTTTTGGATGATGCATAAGTACTCTCACATTGCAAGGGAACATTGTCACATGGTCTCTGTGAATGACCAGCTGGCCTAATGTGACAATGCGTGCTACAATTTTTAGTCTCCCAAAAACACATATGGAATTTCTGCACGTACTTTGTGTACTTGACCATGGAAAAAGTGTTACATCAGCCATCTAAGTAGTTTTTAAATATGCCGTTCAGAACAAATAATATTATACAGCAGCAAAGGTGGTGTTGAATATTGCAAATGTAATGTGGTCTGTGAAAGAAAAATGAATTGTCAATTATATGTTTGTCCTATGACTGTTTTTTTCACCCGAAGACAACTCTAATGGGCAACATTTATGCAGCAGTGATGATGATGCTAATGATGCTGATGATATTATTATTATTATTATTATTATTATTATTATTATTACTAACAATAATAATAATAATAATAATAATAATAAATTAACAAATGTATCTCTTTTGCAAACCATTGCATAAGAGGCATGATGAACAATGAACAATAAGGAGTACAATGTAAGACCTTGGCCAGTTCCAGGCCACTCCTGCGTCACACCTTCAGCTAATTCCAGGGGTGTAGTCCCCACCATTGCCCTCAGCACCACGTGTGTTTGTGCCTGCTAGCGTCCGCAGGCTGCGTTTGTGTCCTTAAAATGGGCCCTGTGTCTGACTTCCTCCTGTGTCCTGCAGGGGGAGCTGCTGAGCCCGTGTCGCTGTGACGGCTCAGTGCGCTGCACGCACCAGCCCTGCCTGATTCGCTGGATCAGTGAGCGGGGCTCCTGGAGCTGCGAGCTCTGCTACTTCAAGTACCAAGTGCTGGCAATCAGTACCAAGAATCCACTGCAGGTTTGTTTATTTGTTTATTTGTTAGGATCTCCATTAGCTGTGCCCTAAAGCACAGCTAGTCTTCCTGGGGTCCACATTTAAAAACATACATTAAACATTACAGTCAACACAAATCAGGTAATAGCACCGTAACCAGGCCTTGGTCTGGTATATAGTTTAATGTAGTTTAACATATTTTAAAACGTGTTTGAATAACTGTATACAAAGTGTTTTAACTAGAAGATGTTTGTTTTGATTCTACTAGTAATAGTAGAATCAAAGAAAATTCCAGAAAAAATTATTGCAGGCACAGCAGTGCAAAAGAAGTTTTAATATTCCCCATTTCCCACCCAAAATGGCAGGTCAGATCACTGTAGGCATTTTTCAATGTTGGAACAACTCTGCCAATTGGAGAGGGCTAGTTAACACACTAGCATGCATGTCTTCTGAAAGTGATGCAAGGCCTACATGCACTGACACTTTACTGACCTGCACTGACACTCTCCCTGTGTGCACCGACACTCTGCCGACCTGCACTGACACTCTCCGTGTGTGCACTGACACTCTCTCTATATGCACTGACACTCTAGCGGCTATGTACACTGCCACTCTCTCTGTGTGCACTGACACTTTACCGAACTGCACTGACACTCTCCGTGTGTGCACTGACACTCTCTCTATATGCACTGACACTCTCCGTGTGTGCACTGACACTCTCTCTACATGCACTGACACTTTACTGACCTGCACTGGCACTCTCCCTGTGTGCACCGACACTCTGCCGACCTGCACTGACACTCTCTCTATGTGCACTGACACTCTCTCTGTGTGCACTGACACTCTCTCTATGTGCACTGACACTCTCCCTATGTGCACTGACACTCTCTCTGTGTGCACTGACACTCTCTCTGTGTGCACTGCCACTCTCCCTGTGTGCACTGACACTCTCTCTATGTGCACTGACACTCTCTCTGTGTGCACTG